>NW_026613713.1:0-51666 GCF_903798145.1 Danio aesculapii | reverse complement strand
AAAGACCACAAAGTATTCTGTTTACTAGAATGCAATGCAGTTGAGCTTTTCGAATAAATTAAGATTTAACTTATCTTAATTTTTCAAAACGTTTCCCAGCGATGGGTTGCAGGTGGAAGGGCATCCGCTGCGTAAAACATGTACTGGATAAGTTGGCGGTTCATTCCGCTGTGGCGACCCTGGATTAATAAAGGGACTAAGCCGAAAAGAAAATTAATTAATGAATGATTAATTTTTCAAAATGTTTAATGTGGTATATGTATACAGACTTTTTATTTTAGCAAGCCAGCCTCAACGCTTCCGGTGAACTGTCTTTCCATTATACAATTGCCACATTTAAGGTCTGATTTCTTTAAAAATCAGTGATCTTTACTGCCTAATAGATATATGATATAAAGTGAGTCTCAGGCCAGACAAGTAGCACTGCGTTAAATTCCATTTTCCCCCGCCATGTCTTTAAATAGGACAGTTTATTTTACCCCAGTATTTTCAATGTAGTTTCTGACGGCGTTAGCGGTTACAGTCTTTCATAACGTTTTATGCTTGAACAAGTAAATGAATGGTTAGGTCTATTTACCTGAGTGATTTTAATTACACTACAACATCGATGCTGTAAAAGGAACCTTATGAAATTGAAAATAGTCACATTAAGCATTCACCGGAAGTTTATCATTGGCTGAAAAACACTAGCTGTGTATATAGGCTATTGCTATAACTAAAGAGCACAGTGACTGTTTGCATTGTAAAGAACTGAAAGAATCAGATTTTTTTAAAAAATATAAAAATCCAGTTATGTTTACCAGACTTCAGATGTCAATAATGAAAAAGATGATTTTTGGCATTGTAGTTCTCTAAGTCGGCACATAGGACAGTTCTCACAGTCCTCAGTCCCCCTGAGGATAGTGAGCAAGTGATGCAAATGTATGCAACACATTGCTCAGATGATATGAGAGGTTATTCATGATGTGTGTTGTTAAACTATTCTCCAAGGAGCTCAGTCACCAGGAGGAGCCTCTGCGCGCATGTCAATCCTTCTCCTCGTCGCTATCTTCGCCTGCTCTGCTTGTGTCATGTATCTGGTGTTCAGAAATTTCCCACAGCTGAGCGAGTAAGTCTACATGGACTTCTAAATGTAGTTTTCAAGATTCTAAATGTTTTATGGTAACTTTTGATGTTTTTTCTTGATGCTTTACAGAGACGAGAGAGAGAAAATTAAAATCCCTAAAGACATGGAAGATGCAAAGGCACTGGGGACAGTACTGTCCAAATATAAGGACACATATTACACCCAAGTGCTTTTAGCATACTTTGCTACATACATTTTGTATCCTTTTTGACATGGTTAATCATACGTTTTCAAGAGGCTAACTGTCAATTATTCAGTTATTCAACTGATTCATATCCATTCAATGAATCAGATGATGGCTCTAAAGTCATACCGTGCTGCTAAATGTGTTGGGATAAGACAACATGATGCAACATTGATAAAATGAGTGATTGCTCCATATTTTATATTTCCGTACAGAGAGGTCAGAAAGAAAACAAGTGGCACATTTCAGCTTACAAACAATAATGAAAGGTTATCTACCAGTAATATATAATGTGAACTAAAAAATTACAGTCTGTGATTTCTATAGCTGAAAAACAAAGAGAAAACTGTGAAACATTGAAAAGTAGAGGAACAGAATTTTGAGGGACACCCTGAGAAAGAAAACCAGTGGCAGATTTTAGGTTATTAACATGGATGAAAAATTGTTGTCCAGTAAGATATGATTTGAACTATAATTAGCACTGTCTCTGATTCTTATAGCTAAAAAAACTAGAGAAAACTATGTGAAACATTGAAAGGTAGAGGTCCAAGAACAAAACCTTGAGGAAAACCTTAAGAAAGAAAACAAGTGGCAGATTTCAGGTTATTAACATTATGGTAAAATTGTCTTCCAGTGAGGCGACATGGTGGCGCAGTAGGTAGTGCTGTCGCCTCAGCATGAAGGTCGGATCAGATGGCGTTTCTGTATGGTGTTTGCATGTTGTCCCCGCATTCACTTGGGTTTCCTCCGGGTGCTCCGGTTTCCCCCACAATCCAAAGACATGCGGTATAGGTAAATTGGGTTAGCTAAATTGTCCATAGTGTATGTGTGAATGAGAGTGTATGGATGTTCCCCAGTGATGGGTTGCAGCTGGAAGGGCATCCGCTGCGCAAAACATATGCTGGATTCATTCTGGCGGTTCATTCCGCTGTGGCGACCCCAGATTAATAAAGGGACTAAGTCAAAAAGAAAATGAATGAATGAATGAGATATGACTTGAACTATAACATAGGACTTCTTACGATCCCTATAGCTAAAAAGCTAAGAGAAAACTATGTGAAACATTGAAAAGTAGAGGTCCAAGAGGAGAACCTTGAGGAAAACCTTGGGAAAGAAAACAAGTGGAAGATATTAGGTTATTAACGTTAATAAAAATTGTCTATCAGTGAGACATGATTTGAACTATGCGATCCCTATAGCTACTCCACCAGAAACTATGTAAAAGCATTGAAAAGTAGAGGTTCAAGAACTGATCCTTAAGGGACACCTTGAGAAAGAAAACCAGTTGAAGATTTCCTTTTCCCAAATTGCATGCTTAAGCATAATTCTACACCTTTGTTTCATAGAAATACTGTAAACCTGTATAATGCATTCACGCTAAAAATACTAAACGGAATAAGTGCACTTTATATTCTGGATGATGTACTTATTCCATCAATTTAAAGAAGAGCAAAATATTGAACACATTTTCCACTCAGTGGTCACAGCTTTGCTCTCGTGGTGAAGGGGGAGGAGCTATCAGCCTTTAAGGTTGAATTATTTTATTTAATTTGCATGCTCTCCCCGTGTTGGTGGGAGTTTCCTCCGGGTGCTCCGGTTTCCCCCACAGTCCAAAGACATGCACTATAGATGAATAAACTAAATTGGCCACAGTTTATGTGTGTAAATGAGTGTGTATGGATGTTTCCCAGTACTGGGTTGCAGTTGGAAAGGCATCTGCTGTGTAAAACATGCTGGATAAGTTGGTGGTTCATTCCGCTGTGGCGACCCCTGATGAATAAAGGTACTAAGCCAAAGGAAAATGAATGAATGAATTTGTATTGTGCTAGCAAAATTCTCATATGTAAGGCATTATGCCACCTCCCGATAGTTAATACGGTTGTACTCATGACAGGGACTATTTGGTAATTTATTTTATTAATTTGTCAACCATTTACAATTATGATTTGATATAAAGTTGAATCGCTGAATCAACTTTATGATGGAGAAATAGTTTGAATTGGGTGGCGCAGTAGGTAGTGCTGTCGCCTCACAGCAAGAAGGTCGCTGGTTCGAGCCTCAGCTGGATCAGTTGGCGTTTCTGTGTGGAGTTTGCATGTTCTCCCTGCGTTCGCGTGGGTTTCCTCCGGGTGTTCCGGTTTCCCCCAGACATGCGCTATAGGTGAATTGGGTAGGCTAAATTGTCCATAGTGTAAGAGTGTGTGTGGATGTTTCCCAGAGATGTGTTGCGGCTGAGGGGCATCCGCTGCTTAAAAACATGCTGGATAAGTTGGCAGTTCATTCCGCTGTGGCGACCCCGGATTAATAAGGGGACTAAGCCGAAAATGAATGAATGAATGAAATAGTTTGGATTGTTAAAAATCCTTTAGTAAAAAATATTAGTGTTCCATTTGTGACTACACTAAACCAAAGACTATAGAACACACAAGACGTGTCACTGGTATAGTTTTGAATGGGGAAAAGTGTAACGGTCAATATGGCTAATGAACCCTCGCCTTCTAGGACAGGAGCCAATCAGCGGTCGCTATAGATTGATGATTCTCCGGGGGAGGGGCTTGGACCAGATGTGAGTTTCTGCAGATTTTGAGTGACTCGAACATTTAGAAATGAAATTAAAGAGACTGTTGTCGTTTAATTTTATTGGTGATGATTCCTAATAGGAAATGTAATTGTAAGCTTGGAAAGCAACTTTGGAGATTTTGATGTTTCCCCATTCAAACAGAATGCCTGAGCATACTGCCCAAGAGGTGTTTCAAAGATGGCCGCCGATGATATGACTTGCTTAAACTCATACACTATATGGTAGACGTAACTCAAGTCTATTCTAATAGGTTAACCTCTTAGTCCATTGGAATTTCCATGAAGTGTGTTTACAATGTGTTATGTAACATCTGTTGTGTTTATTTACGAATGAGTTAACCCTTAACTAAGCCTTTCTTAGCCTTCAGACATTTGCCATCCCAGGCTCCATTTTCCTCAGTATACTGTCTGGTTATCTCTACCCCTTTCCTTTAGCTCTCTTCCTGGTCTGTCTGGTGAGTTCCTTGCTTAAATGCAAATTCAATTCAAAAGCTAGTCTAGTCATCTAGCAGGAAACAGGATATGTAAATGTCACATGTGTCTGTTTTGTGTTTTACAGTGTTCAGGCCTTGGAGCGTCTTTTTGCTATATGCTGTCTTATTTGGTCGGGAGGCCGATGGTCTACAAGTACCTCACGGAGAGAGCTCAGAAATGGTCACAACAGGTGATGTTTCTATGTTAACGTTCATTTTTTATTTATGAAGTTTGATTGGCTGCAATGTTAAGCTGATGCTGTTTGATGTGTCATTGTAGGTGGACAAGCACAGAGAGCATCTCATCAATTATATCATTTTTCTGAGAATAACTCCTTTCCTTCCAAACTGGTTTATCAACATCACCTCGCCGGTCATTAATGTGCCTCTGGGTGTCTTTTTCCTGGGCACCTTTCTCGGTAAGAATCTGTAAACAATTCACTGTTACAAAAACAATGCCGTCAGTTAAGGTGGTGTTTCTGCTTTGAGGACGCATTAAATAGTTGGTCAGCTGCAATTTTCTTGAGGTGTGTTCTCAGAGCTCTGGCCAGGCCTACGTTGTTAGAAGTTTGCCTGATTCAGCATGTTGAAATGGCGTTACTTACTTCCCACAGGTTTAAAATATACTTGCGGTGGTAGCCGGATTGAAATCTTTTACCCACATCACATAAATAGTTAACTATATGTGACAAACAAAACATTATTTGATTTTTAACGATATTTTTAATTATTAAGAAACCGTTATAAACTATTTCTTTTGAATGGGTTGAAGTAAAAAAAAGTTTCTCCACTATAAAAAAATCCACTTTTTATCTTTCTCTTAAGCTATTTTAGAGCCATGTGCACACACTGGCAGGTAAAATCTGCTTCTCTCTATCTCGCATCTAAGTTCAGGTTGCTTTATAGGCATTACATTTTGTACAGTACTGCCAAAGCATTTAATATAAATTAATATAATAAAATATACAGCAAATGAGACTAAATGACAGAAAAAGGAATAAAACAGACAATATTTCAAAAATATATAATAATTACAAGAATAAAACGTGTGGATTATTTTAATAAGGCAAATGAGTTGATTACCCATTCCTATTGGTGTACAAATATTTTGCAGCCAATTTAGATGTAATTTCGCCCTCTCTGAGTATATAGTAAAGTTTTTCTGAGTCGTTTAGATTAAATAATTAATTATTTATTGTTTCTCTCACTCTCGCGGCTGCACGCATACAATTAATGACAGCTTTAGAAAGCAAAACCCAAATCCCGGACATTTTAGTAGATTTAGAAACCCTGGCCAGACACAAAGGCATGCCTCTGTGGGTCCACATGCATGTTAGACTGTCTGTGGGAGTGTTGACTGTTCACGCGCACACAGAACAAGCATAAATGTGTAAACGAGAGGAGATTTTCCACTAAATCGACTGCGGATGTTTGGTTATATTGGGAGGATACAAAAAAGTGTAAGAGGATGATAAGAATAGTAAAAAAATATGGATAGCTAAATCATGGACTGCCGTTAATATACCTGGGCGGCCCGCCCAAGTAAAGTATGTGTGGGAAGCACTGTATTAAGGCAGAGACATGTATAGGTCCAAGAACAGAACCTTGAGGGACACATTGAGAAAGAAAACAGGGGGGGATTTATTAACATTAACAAAAATTTGTCTGTGGAATGGTGGCTCAGTGGTTAACATTTTCGCCTCACAGCAAGAAGCTCGCTGGTTCGAGTTCCAGCTAGGCCAATTGGCATTTTTCTGTGTGGAGTTTGTATGTTCTCCACATGTTCTTGTGGGTTTCCTCTGGGTGCTCTGGTTTCCCCCACTGTTCACACACATGCGCTATAGGTGAATTGGATCGACTAAATTGGCCGAAGTGTGTGAATGAGTGTGTATGGGTTCCCAGTACTGGGTTGCAGCTGGAAGCTGCACTCACTGTGATACCTATAGCCGAAAAACGAAAGAAAACTATGTAAAACATTGAAAATAAGAGGTCCAAGAACAGAACCTTAAGGAATCTAACGTTCAGCTGCTATTTTTAAATAGCATTTTATTAAACAAACAGTGTAAACACAGGCATTCTGTTTAAAATGAATGAATGCATAGAAGGGCTCTGTGATTAGTATCATCTTCGATAATGTAATTGGTAGTTGTTGAAAATGTTAATCACAATAAAAACACAGCTTGAGAGTCGAATAGACTTCACTGTGCGATGGAGCCTATTAGAATGCAGTTTCAATTCAAGTTATGAAAGGAAAACACATCCCTTTATGGGGTTTTGTTTTTATATTGTAAAGTTGTGATATAATTAAAGGGATTGTTCACCTATTAATGAAAGCTTGCCGTTAATTAATTTACTCACTTAAAAAATGCTAATCGAAAGGTTACCATCACTTTTAGAGGGGAAAAAAACTAAAACTATACGTAAATAGCTCCTGACGATTTAAGAGGACATCTGTGACAGTCTGGACATGGAGCATGAACTTCCTGTTGAATAATGTCACAAAATATTGTTTATATATTAACTACAAAAATATCAAGGTGTCATTTTTGCCGATACACAGTGTTCAGCTTATAGGAGTACTCCCCATTCTGAAAATGAATATTTTTATCCATCATTCAGTGAATATGGGTAATATTTATTGATGCATTTGAAGAAAACAGATTTATTAAACAAATATATTTATTAAAATAATATTTTAGTCACAGAACATCTTTAGAAATAGAAAGATAATACATTTAAATTCATGTAAATATTTGAATATTTTTATTTAATATTCTCCCCTAACTTATAAATTTGGGCTATAAATTTTTGAACCATTATTGTAAGTTATTTTGTTAGATTAGCTCCAGATTTGGCTTCAGCACTGATTAATCTTATGTATGTGCACAAATGTAATATTGTAAAGCATCCTATTGAAAATAATAATTTAAATGAAAGATTTGTGGGGGGTGTACTCTTATATGCCGAGCACTGTAAAGCACATTGCATGTTAGTCAGCAGTCAAAATTACAGTTTGACTAGGTAGTTATTTAGTAATTACAGTTAATCTTTCAAGTTACAGTAATAATGGCAAATAACTGTAAATTGAAATATTACATTTGGAATTGGCTTTTCAGATTTAACTGAAGGTGTTAAGAAGTTTTTCCACTATCTGCTCCATTCCCCCTACCCAAAATCCAAGTAATTAACAATAGATTATCAAGTCACCCTAAATAAACCTGAAAATATGTAACACTAGAGAGCTTAAATGTCTTTTAAATGCAGTATCATGTTGACCTTAAATGTGCTAAACATGCATTTTATCAACCTCTCGGAGTACACTTAGATATAGATGCTCTAAAAACTGACAGATGTGGACTTAAAAGCCACAGAAATCCAATATAATACCTTGGGGGTGTTTAGCCATCTGGTTTTCTTCGCTTAGGGGTCAAACTTGTGATCCTCTGCAGTCCAAACTGACCTGAAGACCGAAAGTATTACATAAAAAAAATGCATTGGATTTACACAATTCCTTCATGTTGTCCCAAAACAAATCGATTAAGTTAACTTAATTCTTTCCACAAATTAAAGTGGATTGAACAACATAAAACAATTAAGTGGTGCCCTTAATTTAAATAAGTAGTTTATTTAATATGTTTATTATTTAACTATTTAATATGTTGTACTTTGATGATATTATTGAAAATTTTATTTAATATTATTTAATTTTATTCTTGTTCATGTAAAGCACTCTGAATTACCATTGTGTATGAAATGTGCTATATAAATAAAGTTGCCTTGCCTAAAATGTAGTATTTTGGGGATATTTAATTCATGATGCTGTGAAATATTAATCTCTAAATTATATACCATTTATGGAAAAATACGTGTATGCAATTTTATGTCTCAGAACCCAAACCCAGTCATATATGCTTGCGATTTCACTGAAATTAATTATTAATTAATTAATTAATTTATTTATTTATTTATTTAATGACTCCTATTCAATAATATGTAAATTGAGATTTCACTGAAGTATATGTTATTTATTTATGTATTTATTTAACAACTCATACTCGATAATATATACAGTAACTTGGGATTTCTCTGAATTACTATTTATATAAGTTGGGATTTCACTGAATTACATGCTATTTATTTATTTAATAACTCATACTCAATATTATACAAGTTGTGATTTCTCTGAATTAAATACTATTTATTTAATTATTCATACTCAATAATATATAAGTTGGGATTTCACTGAACTACATACATTTTATTTATTTAATAACTCATACTTTATATCATAAGTTGGGATCTCTCTGAATTACATACTATTTATTTATTTTTTTAATAATTCATACTCAGTAATATATAAGTTGGGATTTCTTTGAACTACATACTATTTATTTATTTCTTCATTTATTTAATAACTTGTACTCAATATTATATAAATTGGGATTTCACTGAACTGCATTTTATTTATTTATTTATTTAATAATTCATACTCAATAATACATTAGTTGGGATTTGTCTGAATTACATACTATTTATTTATTTATTTAATAACTCATACTCTATTATATAAGTTAGGATTTGTCTGAGTTACATACTATTATGTAAATTGGGATTTCTCTGAACTACATACTATTTATTTATTTAATAACTCATACTCAATAATATATAAGTTGTAATTTCACTGAACTGCATACTATTTATTTAATAACTCATACTAAATATATTCACCTTATTCTCTGCGGACGAGCAGGTGCAGCCATTTGAATCATTTTGGCTCGAGACTTCCGGTCTCATTCACTTCCATTCATCTTTAGATATTAAAATAGCTCATTCTGCTGCTTGATGTTGCAAACTGATATTTTCTTATTATATTATTCTACTTTGTCTGTATAGTAATGCAAACACTTGTTTGTAGGACAAGTAGTTTGACTGTTTTCTGATGTTTATTATTCCTAGTCATTTCTCCCATAGGCAACTGAATTGGAAGTTCTAAAACTCATACTCAACAATGTATAAGTTGGGATTTTACTGATACTGTTTATTTATTTATTTATTTATTTAATAACTTATACTCGATATATAAGTTGGGGTTACACTGAGCTACGTTTTATTTATTTATTTATTTATTTAAAAACTCATACTCAACAATGTATAAGTTGGGATTTCACTGAACTACATACTATTTATTTATTTATTTATTTATTTATTTAATAACTTATACTCGATATATAAGTTGGGGTTACACTAAGCTACGTTTGATTTATTTATTTATTTATTTATTTAATAACTCATACTCAACAATGTATAAGTTGGGATTTCACTGAGCTACATACTATTTATTTATTTATTTATTTAATAACTTATACTCGATATATAAGTTGGGGTTACACTGAGCTACGTTTTATTTATTTATTTATTTATTTATTTAATAACTCATACTCAACAATGTATAAGTTGGGATTTCACTGAGCTACATTTTATTTATTTATTTATTTATTTATTTATTTATTTAATAACTCATACTCAACAATGTATAAGTTGGGATTTCACTGAGCTACATACTATTTATTTATTTATTTAATGCATGCTCGATATATAAATTGGGGTTTCACTGAGCTACGTTTTATTTATTTATTTATTTATTTATTTATTTATTTATTTATTTATTTAATAACTCATACTCAACAATGTATAAGTTGGGGTTTCACTGAGCTACATTTTATTTATTTATTTAATAACTCATACTCAGTATAGAAGTTGGGGTTTCTCTGAATTACGTTTTATTTATTTATCACTTTTATTAATAACTCAAACCCAGTAATATAAGGATGTGATTTCACTGCTTCTTCATAAGTTTTTTTTTTTTTTTAATAAATACTTTCATTAGGATTGGATGATTATGTATAAATATTATCAAAGAGTTGCAAATGTATGATAAAGTTTGTTTTCTAGTTTCCAATTAAAAGCTTATTCACAATTCACCCATGTGTATCTTCGATATCTGCTCACCTGATAAGTGAATCATCTAATAGCATTTTTTGGATCTGTATTACGCATTCACAGGAGTGGCTCCTCCATCATTCGTGGCGATTAACGCAGGGACGACGCTCTATAAACTGACCACCGCTGGCGAGGCTGTGTCCTGGAACTCTCTTCTGGTGCTGGGGGTTTTGGCCGTCGTCTCCATCCTGCCGGTCTGCTTTCAGAAGAAACTCCAGCAAAAGCTCGAGTAGAGAGAGATCTCCCACCCTGCTTGATTCAACTCAGGAATGATACTGATCCTCTTAACTTCTCCCCGTTTTCGACTTCTTCTTTTATGCATGTATGACAGACCCTCATTTTTGCCATGCGATGGGCAGGACTGACTTTCCATAGATTCAACAGCACTGTCACGGAATGAAGATTCAATCATCACTGATTATCTCTAGCAATATATTCCACGCCTGCGTTTTCAGAGGATTTTAAAGTTCATATAAAACAGCAATGATTTATGTGCGATACACTGGAAAAAGACCTGTTATCTCCCTCTCAAGCCGCTGAGCTATAATGGAAAGTGCCAACTTTTTTGCTCTACTTTGATGATGAAGTATTACATGCTTCAGAAACCTTTTGAGGGGGAGCTTTGCGAGTTTATCCGAGTTCGATCTTATTTCGTAGGCCAGCTGAGACTGTGAATGAATTATGCAACAGTGCCCTGTGTAGGGTGTGCTGATGCTAACTATAGACCACAATGCTAAGCTCTTATTATAGACTTATCGGTAACACTTTAAAATACGGGACAAATAGTTAATGTATTGCATATATTAATCATAGTTTAACATTTACTAATGCATTATTAAAATCAAACGTGGTGCTTGTTAAGATTAGTTAATGCGTCGTTAGTTAACTACCAATGAACTAAGGATGATCCATAATATATATCCTTATAAACAAAGATTAATAAATACTTTAAGAAATGTTGAACTATAATTAATATAGACCATTTTGAGAGATTTAACCAATAACAATGGTCCTAACATATTTTCTGTTTTACATTTTAAATTTCCATAGCTTCTGAGAGTCCAGAAAGTTCCACATATTGATAAGTAATGTTACGATAGCTGTTATAACATCCATTTATGATTAAATCACCTCTTGTTAATAGTTTGACAACAAGCAGGAACTGTTATGAGCCAATGACATCCACATTAAAATGGTCTGTATGCTTCAGAACAGTGTTTCTCAACCATGTTCCTGGAGGACAACTAGCTCTGCATATTTCCAGTCTCCTTAACCAAACACAGCTGATTCAGATCATCAGCTCTGAGACTGACAGACCTGTGACAGACAAAGGAGACATCCAAACATGCAGTGCTGGTGGTCCTCCAGGAAGGTGGTTGAGAAACACTGCTGTAGAACTATGATTAATAACATTAACCATGTTTCCCCTATTGTAAAGTGTTACAGACTTATTTCTCCCCCCCCCCTAAAACTGGTAAATACGGATGATGCCGTGTTAGTATTACAGATTTAGACGGTAGATTACATCTAGAAAGTTCTGCCTTAATATAAAAGCTTACTTGAAGTCAAACGGAACGAATATCTTGATGTCACACGTACTGAACCATTAACACCTGTTTTATTTTAAGCAATAACACTATAATAACTACACACTATGAACTATTTATCAAGCATTAGACAATAGTGAATTCATTATCTGTTAAGAATTAATAAAGGTTAATAAGCAGTTTATAACTGCAGCTACAAATGCTGTATTCTTGACCTCTAAACACGTGTAATGGGCTTAATAATTGTGTTTACATACTTTAATGATGAATTTTCATTACTAAATTAAGTATTGCATTATTTACAAAGCAGTTATTTAAGCATAGTTGGTGTTTTTTTAAGATCATTCAGAATGAGTTAGTAAACGATTAATAAACCATTCAAATTAACATTTATATATCTGATTATTCAGGCATATATTCATAGTTAATTTAAATGTTAATAAATGCTTTATTAATTCAACTTCATCCAGTTTTGTGACCTAAAGTGAGGACTATTTATGCTTTATATATCCCTAATAAATGACAATTAAAGGCTCAGTTATGTTCTAAACAGGAAACAAAATAACATAAATGACTCTATTCATTTCTATTCATTTGAAGACACAAATGAAACTATCAAATGAAAATAAATCTTTGTAATCTTAACTAAAATAAAATTACTGTGCAGTTTAAACATCGCTAAATATCATTGAAATGTCGTATTGTATTATATTGTGAAATTATTATATTGTTGTTGTTTTATCCAATTTTATGACACTCCTGTTATTCAGCAATGTTTAAACCTTACAGTAATTTTATTTTTTAGATAGGATTGCAAAGATGCATTGTTCAGTTCACACTAATCCTTTAATTGTCATTTATAAGGGATTTATAAAGCATAACTAGTCCTCACTTTAGATTAAGTCACAAAACTGCATGAAGTCGTGTTAATAAAGCTTTATTACCATACATACTGTAGTAACCATTACTATATGCCTGGATAATAATGATGCATAAGCGTTGATTTCAATAGTTTATTAATCCTTTACTAACTCATTCTGAATGATCTTAAAAACCACCAACTACTCTTAAATACAAATGATTTGTAAATAATGCAATACTTAAATTGTTATGAAAATTAGTTATTAACAAAGTATAAAAACAATCATTAAGCACATTATCTATATGTGCTTATAAGTCAGGAATAGAGCATTTGTAGCTGCTGTTATACACTACTAATGTTTATTATAGTAGAGTTAATACTTAACAAATAATGAATTCACCAGATGCTAATGCCTAATAAATTATTCATAGTGTGTAGTTCTTATAGTGTTACCGCTATTGTTTTCTTTCATGGATGCAAATTTTATTTTTAAATAATCAAAACGCCAAAATGATTGAGTTAGATTTTTGTTTTTATTGAAGTAGCTTAAAGTTTTGTTTGCATAACATTGTGCATTATTTTTTATTTTAGTAACGTGATTGAGGGAAGAATTGTATATTTTTCTGTTGGCTGTGGACCTAGTCTAATTAAGCCACTGTAAACACTTTTAAACTATGTCTAAATATCTATATATATTTCTATATAAATATATAAACGGATAGTTCACCCAAAAAGGAAAATATACTTACTATTTATTCACTCTCAAGTGTTTCCAAACCTTAATGAGTTTCTTTATTCTATCGAAAACCAAAAAAAGCTCTTTTGAAGAAAGCTGAAAACCTGTAACCATTGACTTGCAAAAAAAGAAAAACAATAGAAGTCAATGGTTACAGGTTTTTGTCATTCTTCAAAATATCTTCTTTTGTGTTCAACAGACGGAAAAAACAAGTGGAACAAGTGAAGAGTGAGCAAATGATGACAAAATTGTCAATTTAGGGTGAGCTGTTCCTTAAAAGGGATTGTTCACCTAAAATGAAAATGTGATAAAACCTTTCTCACTCTCAGGGAATCCAAGATGTAGATGAGCCTTCATTGAAAAATAAATAAATTACACATTTAATTTCCTATCGCATCACGTTCTCACCAGTGGATCTTCTGTCCTGAATGATTGCTGTTGTCAGAAAAGCTCAGGATAATATACAACGTGACTCCACTCCATCAATGAATGTCTTGTGAAGCAAAATCGATGTATTTGTTAGAAACAAATGCACCATTAAGAGGTTTTAAACTGTTGATTTTGCTTCATAATGTTTAGTTATAGACTACAGTCAGGTCATTGTGTTGTTTTTTAAATCTGATTTATTTTTTCCAAACTCCTCTACATCTGGATGACCTGAGCATGAGAAGATTTTCAGTTCTGTGTCAGCTCGATTTAACTTAGTTGGATATTATGCATTTAAACACTCACTATGAAGATATTTTAGAAGAAATCCTGGAGCTCTCTAATCCTCTATTTTGATTTATTGGGACATTTAGAGTCCAGAAAAGGAACCAAAACTTCTGTCAAAACATTCTACGTTTAACTGTAACCATACCAAACTCCAAATGACCTGAGGGTGAGTCGATTTTCAGTTGTGTGTCAGCTCGATGCAACTTAGTTGGATATTATGCATTTAAACACTCACTATGAAGATATTTTAGAAGCAATCCTGGAGCTCTTTAATCCTCCATTTTGATCTATTGAGACATTCAAAGTCCAGAAAACGAACCAAAACATTAGTCAAAACATAAAGTTTTCTACTGTAACCATACCAGACTCCAACTGACCTGAGGGTGCAGCGTTTTCAGTTCTGTGTCAGCTCGATGTAACTTAGTTGGACATTATGCATTTAAACACTGCATTTAAAGGGTTAGTTCACCCAAAAATTTTAATTCTGTTATTAATTACTCTCCCTCAGTCCTTTACAATCCCCTGAGACCTTCGCTCATCTTCAGAACACAAATGAAGATATTTTAGAAGAAATCCTGGAGCTCTCTAATCCTCCATATCGATCTATTGAGACATTCAAAGTCCAGAAAACGAACCAAAACATTAGTCAAAACATAAAGTTTTCTACTGTAACCATACAAAGCTGCAAATGACATGAGGGTGTCAATTTTCATTTTTTTGTCAGGTCGATTCAACTTAGTTGGACTTTATGCATTTAAACACTCTGCATTTAAAGGGTTAGTTCACTCAAAAATGAAAATTCGGTTATTAATTACTCCCCCTCAGTCCTTTTCAATCCCCTGAGACCTTCGTTCATCTTCACAACACAACTGAAGATATTTTAGAAGAAATCCTGGAGCTCTACTCTTCTATTTAGATTTATTGAGACATTCAGAGTCCAGAAAAGGAACCAAAACATTCAATATTTAACTGTGACCATACCAGACTCCAACTGACCTGAGGGTGCATCGTTTTCAGTTCTGTGTCAGCTCGATGTAACTTAGTTTGACATTATGCATTTAAACACTGCATTTAAAGGGTTAGTTCACCCAAAAATTTTAATTCTGTTATTAATTACTCTCCCTCAGTCCTTTACAATCCCCTGAGACCTTCGCTCATCTTCAGAACACAAATTAAGATATTTTAGAAGAAATCCTGGAGCTCTCTAATCCTCCATTTTGATCTATTGAGACATTCAAAGTCCAGAAAACGAACCAAAACTTCTGTCAAAACATTCTACGTTTAACTGTAGCCATACCAAACTCCAAATGACCTGAGGGTGAGTCGATTTTCAGTTGTGTGCCAGCTCGATGCAACTTAGTTGGACATTATGCATTTAAACACTGCATTTAAAGGGTTAGTTCACCCAAAAATAAAAATTCTGTTATTAATTACTCTCCCTCAGTCCCTTACAATCCCCTGAGACCTTCGCTCATCTTCAGAACACAAATGAAGATATTTTAGAAGAAATCCTGGAGCTCTTTAATTCTTTATTTTGATTTATTAAGACATTCAAAGTCCAGAAAACGAACCATAACATCTGTCAAAACATTCTATGTTCATCTGTAAACATACTAAACTCCAAAAAACAACCCTGTAAAAAAATGACTTTGCTCACTTTATGTCCCAGTGTGCGTTTACTACAGGCAGTATGACACTTGTGTGTTGCGTTGCTGACCAATAGCAAATATGTTGTATTTTCTATGGTAAACGTGCAAGACAAAGGGGAAAAAAGTACTTTTTACAGTTTTTGGATGTACAAAACTGTTCTTGGAGCTTCGTATGATTACAGCAGAAGTCACATGGAACTTTTTTGACAATGTTTTGGTTCCTATTTCTAGAATTTAGAACATATTTTGAACATATCCTGTATGCGTTTGGTAAAAAAGCTCTTAGATTTCTACTAAAATATTTTAAATTGTGTTTCGAAGAAGCTCTCAGGGTATTGGAACGACATGAAGGTGAGGAATTCATAACCGAATGTTTATTTTTGTGTGAACTAACCCTTTAAATTTGCCTTTTACGTTAACAAATAAGTCTTAAGAAAATGTCTTATGTTTGCTACAGATAGTCCTTAAACCTTCCAAACGTGATTTACGCATTAATGCATTAAGGTCTATGTTGGGAAATGTAATTTATCGTTTGCACTGATGTCTCCTGGTAAGTTGAAAGATGCGATGAGGGACAGTTCGTTCGCCAGATATCATTTTCTCTGTTACCTCATTTGATTTCTTTTTCTGTAGCGTTAATTTATGTCTGCCGTTTTTCTCTGAATGTCAAAACCAGCATCTAGTTTGTATCATCTCGAAATCTTCCCAGCACGGTACTAAAATGAGGAAATGCATTCATTTCGATGAGTAGTGTGATAACCTCTGTGGCCCTTAATTTCTTCAATTGAACTCATTCTGATTTTTCTTTAGCGTATTTTTACACTGTCGTCTTCGCTCTTAAATCGAGCTCACTGATTACAGTATTACATACGGATTAATTGAGAGCGTATTGTCGTGTTCTGTGTTTTATGTCAGATCTTTTCATGTATGTCTGTTTAACTTCTTGAAGCATAATATATTTATTATGAAATCATTAAATGCATCAGTAACATTGACAGCTTCTGAATTGGACTGTTTTAAATGAAGCAGCAATAAATGGAACCATATTTACTAGCATATACAGTTGAAGTTATTTTAATTATTAGCCCCCCTAAATTATTAGCCCCCCTGTTTATTTTTTTCCAAAATTTCTGTTTAATGAAGAGAGGATTTTTTCAACACTTTTTTTAACATGATAGTTTTAATAACACATTTCTAATAACTGATTTATTTTATCTTTGCCATGATGAAAGTAAATAATATTTGACTAGATATTTTTCAAGACACTTCTATACAGCTTAAAGTGTCATTTAAAGCTTAACTAGGTTAATTAGGTTAACTAGGCAGATTAGGGAAATTAGGCAAGTTATTGTATAACGATGGTTTGTTCTGTAGACTATCAAAAAATATATAGCTTAAAGTGGCTAATAATTTAGACTTTAAAATGGTTTTTAAAAAGTTAAAAACTGCTTTTATTCTAGCCGAAATAAAACAAACAAGACTTTCTCCAGAAGAAAAAATATTATCAGACATACTGTGAAAATTTCCTTGCTCTGTTAAACATAATTTGGGAAATATTGAAAAAAGAAAAAGAAATTCAAAGGGGGGCTAATAATTCTGACTTTAACTGTATATTAGATTAGTCTAGGCCTGTCACAATATCTATAACTTATATAACAACTATGTAACAATTATGGACACTGTAAAAATCTTGCTGCCTTAATTTGATCAGTTTAATTAAATGACGCAGTTCATTCTGCTGTGGCGACCCCCGATTAATAAAGGGACTAAGTCAAAAAGAAAATATATGAATGCATTAAATGAATTTTTCTAATCATCACAACATAACTCAATCAAACTGACTAAAATATTACGTTAAACTTTTTGTTTAAACCTGATTAACTTATTATAATAAGTTAAAGCAACATAAACATATTTGTTGTCTTGACTTTTTGTCATTAGATTTTTTACAAGTGTATAATAAAAATATCATTTTAAAGGTTAGTGCTGATAAATAATGCTGATTATTGTCATTTTGGTTAATAAATAACTTCATGTGTAGCTGACATCCATTTACTGACATATTGAAGTTCATATTAATAAAAAAATTGAATAATATTAAAACAAATATTCCATAAAAATAATTACCTTTTGTAAAATATGAATAGGCGACACGGTAGCTTAGTGGTTAGCACTGTCGCCTCACAGGCAAGAAGGTCGCTGGTTCTAGTTCTGGCTGGGTCAATTAGCATTTCTGTGTGGAGTTTGCATGTTCTCCCCGTGTTGGTGTGGGTTCCGAGTGCTCCGGTTTCCCCCACAGTCCAAAGACATGCGCTATAGGTGAATTGAATAAACTGAATTGGCCGGAGCGTATGTGTGCGAATATGAGTGTGTACAGGATGTTTCCCAGTACTGGGTTGCTGCTGGAAGGGCAGCCGCTGTGTAAAACATATGCTGGATAAGTTGGTGGTTCATTCTGTGGTGACCCCTGATGAATAAAGGGACTAAGACGAAGGAAAATGAATGAATGAATAATACAGGGACTCACACTAAATTAGTCCGTAATAATTTGTTTTTATTCATGTGTATGTATAGTTTAAGTTAAATTCATTAGCCCTCCTTTAAAATATTTATTCCTTTTCCCCCATAACACAGAGAAGAATTTATTTTTTAATCCAGCCAAACTAAAATAAACAATTTTTAAGAGAAATATAATAGGAAATACTGTCAAAATCTCCTTTAAACATTACGTGAGAAATATTTGAAAAAAATTATATTGTTTTAAATAATAAAATAATTATATTATTAGTTTAAATAATAAAAAATATATATTTAAATATTAAAACAATAATTTCCTACAGCCTAACAGTTAAAACTCTTAAATTTCATAATTTAAATAAATAAAATCTCATTATCATTTATATTTTATTTGCCCTAAAATCAATGACCAGTTTTTACTTTTTACTGTTTACTAAACATACAAAAACAGCAGGTTAGTTGTACATGGTGCATGATACATGAATGTGCTCCACGCAGGTTTCTGCATCTCGTTTATATACACTATGAACAGCAGCTACGCTAATTATTCTCTTTATACTCTATTTCCTCCTGGGGATACTCATCCCGAGGCCCTCAGACTATGCAGGACAGCTGATTCGATCCAAGACCAGCGACGAGATGATCCCAAGGTTTCCATTTCTTGGACCAGGCCATATCCTGAGCAGCTACTGCGGTGGTCATGGAGGAGTGGAGAGCATGAGACTGATTCCTGTGATGCTCCAGACAAGTCTTCGCTGAGGTCCAGCTTGGCCAACGGAGGAATGGTTCTGCCCAACTGAGCTTGGTTTCTCTCGAGGTTTTTTAATTATTCACTTTCGCCAATTGGTGAAGTTTTTTCCTCGCCGCTGTCGGCTCTGGCTTGCAAGGTTTGGGATCTGTAGAGCTGTGCATTGATG
The DNA here is from genome assembly GCF_903798145.1 of Danio aesculapii. Lineage (NCBI taxonomy): Eukaryota > Metazoa > Chordata > Actinopteri > Cypriniformes > Danionidae > Danio > Danio aesculapii. Next base: position 32,361 of record NW_026613713.1, on the reverse strand, counting down.
GATTTGCTCTTCAGTGTTTGGACTCTCAGTAGTGAATACTAAACCACACTGAACTAAGCTAAACTGAACTGAACTTAAACACTGAACATTGAACTGACACGGATTCAATTTACTGTGACCTTTCAAGTGAAGCTGCTTTGACACAATCTACATTGTAAAAGAGCTATACAAATAAAGGTGAGTTGAATTGAACAATTTCATAGATAAATGAATAAATAAATACATAAATTAATTTAAAAAATAAACAAACAAACAAATAAATTGTAAAAAAGTAAATTAAATAAACAATAAAATACAAGTGAATAAATGATTAGATAAATAAAATAAACAAGTGAAATAATAAATAAATGCATAAATAAATTATAAAACTAAAATAAGTTAATACATAAATGATCAAATAAATAAAATAAACAAGTGAAATAATAAATAAATGAATAATTAAACAAGCAAATTGTAAAACTAAAATAACAAGTGAATAAATACATGATTTATAAAATAAACAAGTGAAATAATGAATGCATAAATAAATTGTAAAACTAAAATAAATAACTGAAATAATGAATAAATAAATTGAAAAATCAAAATAAACAAGTGAAAATATAAATAACCTTATAAATAAATAAATTGTACAAATAAAACAAGTGAATAAATAAATACACAAACAAATAAACATTCGTTCATTAATTTTCCTTCGGCTTAGTTCCTTTATTTATCAGGGATTGCCACAGCGGCAAATAAAAACAGCAAAGTTACATTGGCAACTTTGTAAAAAGTGTTTAAATTTAGTAACATCCCACCCACAACGTCCGCATGTATATACACAAACAAAATGGATGAAGAAATAAATCCACAGATATACAATATAATAACAAAACAATTGAAAGGCTTAGATTGAATTAGTTTGTAAATGTATTCGCATCCTCTAACATACACAAAAATTCTAAATGGGTCTCATGTCTCTAGAATTACCATTTATTGTAAAACTTTATTATTTTCTCAATGAATGAAGCACGTTGCATCTCGCATCCAGTTGATGCATCCAGTTGGCATCTCGCATCCAGTTGTCAAAAGCCAGAGGACAACTTTGTTTCGAGAGTAGAATGCCCAGTCCTGCTAACAGTTATGGCCAGTTTTATAGAGCAAATGGTTTGACTGATTTTTAACAGTTTATTCAGGAGGCCTCATTCAATCCTAATGTAATAATGTAATCAAACTATATATAATTTTATTACCATGAAATTCCAGAGTCAAATTAGCCATCGCACACATTACTTCTTCTTCTTATTATTATTGTTATAATTATTATTGTTATTATTATTATTATTATCATCATCATTATTATTATCATTATCATCATTATTATTATTATTATTATTATTATTATTGTATTATTATTGTTATTATTATTATTATTATTAATATTTTTATTATATTATCAATAACATCATATTTCCAAAAAAGTTCTCTAAAATGAAGTGTTTTAATTTCATTCGATCTCTATGTACACCAGCAGAGGGCAACATCAAACAACATAAACAGCCACACTTCTACTAAATATTACGACGAGCTGTTTTAATTGTTAGCTATGATAGCGATTTTTTTATTGCATAACAAGAACAATAGCATATAAAAATGAGGAATATAATGCTTACATTTTTTTTTACATCAAAGGAACAAATCAGTAGAGACTAAAAAAACTGAAAAATAAAATAAAATGACAGGGGATATATAAATTACAAAAAAAATCGCATGAGAAAAGGATTCCAAAATTGCATACATCCTTATAGCTTTTTAATTGTTTGTGTCTTTTAGGGTTTCGATATAATGCTTATAATCAATTTTAAACTAATAAATATTAGGCTTATCATTTGACCATTTTTGTTTGTGTACATGGTACTTCTCAGATATTATCATTAAATTAATAAACAAATTTTAGCTCCAAAGGTTTGTTATTATTATTATTATTATTGCAAATCAAAAAAATATCCTTACAAGAAAACTGAATTTTTAATTTTGTAAGTTTAAGTAAAAGACATTCAACATCAAATCAAAACACTTGGGTATATGTGCATTCAAAAAACAGGTCTTTAATCGACTCCTCCTCTAATTCACAAAAAGTGCACGTAGATTCCATGTCTCTAAAAATTTTGAACAACTTGCTTCACTGGATAAATTAAAAGTATTAGTTTATTTGTCACTTCTTTAACTTCATTGGTGAGACAGTATTAACTAATTAAGTTCCAAACTTTCCAGTCAATCTGCTTAAGTAAGGAATTCCAAAAAGATTTGCATTTAGGCAATAATGTGGTTCTGCGTAGCTTTTTAATGTAACAGTTATTAAATTTATTGTCTGTACTTTTCACACCACTGATACTTAACTGATTAGTATGCAAATGATTTGATTCAGAGGATAAATTACTGGATAAGAGCTGAACAAGTCCACTAGGAATTGCATCAAATACTATTGCTAATTGTTTAGCAGTTATGGGGATCTTAGTAATAATTGAGAAATTTACAATAATTAAAAAGTTGTCCATTACTTTTGAATAACTGTCTCACCAATATAATATCATTATTGTACCAGTTACTATAAAATAAGGATTTCTTTTTAAAGGTTATACATTTGTTGTTCCATATTACTGATTTATGTGGAGAAACATTATGGTTATTAATAAGCATCCATAGTAAGCATACCTGTTTATGAAAAGAGGAAAGTTTTATCAACACCTCGTCAATACCAAAATTACATCTTAAAAACAATTCTAAACTCCCCACCTGGTCAAAAACTAATTCAGGGATGAAGCTCCAAATTTGGCCTTTAGAATTCAGGTAATTCTTAATCCCATTTGATTTTAAATACACAATTAAAAGTGCTGAAGTCAAGAACATTGAGACCACCATCTTCAACTGGATTGCACAAAATCGTCTTTTTTAAATAATGTGGTCTGTTCCTCCATATGAAATTCAACAAAATTTTATCCACCGCTATGCTAGCGATAGCTTAAGTTAGTACACGGGTAATGACGCAGCGTGCTTGAGTTTCGTTGCTGTCTGAAGAGATCATGTATTCACCATTCACATCTGATGTGTGATGCTATGTGGCAAGCGGACTAACATTAACCCTTAAAACTAGTACTACAGTATTATTGTAAACTAATAGTATATATTCATTATTAGCTTTTTATTTGGAAAGACACCAATCAGATTAGATATAGTAGTAATGCTAGGCTACTATCTCACATGACTAGTAGTGATCCAGGCTGTTTTACTTTTTTCAAGTAACAATTTTCACATTTTTGTCATTATTTTCTCGTCACAAGTAGCTGTATATTTTATAATAAACAAGAATTATTTATAATACATTTAATAATACATTTAATGACCCTCTTAGCTGCTGCTAGGCCTAGTCAACCAACTAGAACTAGCAGTAGCAGCTAAGAAGAGGGTCCATTTGTGAAGCTGCAGAGAAAGCCACAAGATGGCTATGGATAAAGACGGCTGATCTGTGGGTGATGTCTACTGGGACGCCAGCTGGGGTCTGATCAACCTCAGCTGGGTCACCAAAGGTGTCTGATGTTGAAACACCTAGTGACCCCAGGATGCATCCTTGACGATGTGTCCCTGAGCATCTAGATCAGGGGCAGTGTTGCCAGATTGGAAATGTCAAAGTATCGTACCAGAACATTAAAATTATTCTTTTGTGGGAAAATTATCGTAGACGAGTCAAACGGAGAGTATAAAGATATTATCTAGACAAATAGCGTTTTGACACAATGTGCAAATTACCACAATACATAAAATCAACAAGGCGTATACCTTAGTGGAAAGGTTCAAACTCCACCTCTGAGTCGCTGTCATTGGATACAGTACCTGCGTGTTGCCAGATGTTGAGGGATTCATTTTGCGGTACAAATTGGATACGTCGAAGGACCGCAATAGGGCTGGTTGGCTTGAAAGCAGTGCACCCTCCTGAAATTTTAACACACTCTGAGGTGTGCACGAGCCCATTCAGAGTATCTGTAATGAGACGATTTCGTGCCTTTGTTTTAATGAGATTAACTTTGGAAAAAACACGCTCACAAGATGCATTTGAACGGGGAAAAATGAAAACATTCATTCATTTTCTTTTCAGTTTAGTCCCTTTATTATTATTTTATAATTATTTTTTGGGGGTTTTCACCTTTAATGTATAGGACAGTAGAGATTATTGACAGAAAAGCATGAGAGAGAGAGAAGGGAAGGATCGGCATAGGACCGTGAGGCGGGAATCAAACTCAGGTCACCGTGAGCACCAGAGTGCATGTGTCTACGCACTAACCATTACACCACTGGCGCCGACCTTAGTCCCTTTATTAATCCGGAATGAACCGCCAACTTATCCAGCACATGTTTTATGAAGCGGATGCCCTTCCAGCCGCTACCCATCACTGGGAAACATCAATACACACTCATTCACACACATACGCTACAGACTATTTTATAGCTTACCCAATTCACCTATAGCACATGTATTTGGACTTGAAAACCGGAGCACCCGGAGGAAACCCACGCAAACACAGGGAGAAGATGCAAACTCCACACAGAAACGTCAGCTGACCAAGCTGAGGCTCGAACTAGTGACCTTTTTGCTGTGAGGTGAATGTGCTACACACTGCACCACCGCGTCACCCAAAAAAATGAAAACATCAAGGGCAAAACACCCCTGTTCTCATCTTTCTTTTCAGCACTATTTTTTTCACGATTGACGTCAACCTGCGACGCGATTGACGTCAACCTGAAAACTACTGACCTAAGCACGGCCAGTGTTGCCAACTATTTCCAATGAAAAGTAGCTAAAGCCTGCCTGAAAAGTAGCTAAATGTTGCCAGATGACGTCACGCACAAATTTGCATATAAGTGATGTCATCACAAACTCTCTGAGGCGCCGTGTAAAGCATTACATCCAGATGCACAATAAATAGGTTCTTAACATTTTACGTTGCGTGATGACGTCATTGCGTAATCACAACTCAAAACTACATCTTTAAATAGTTTACAAAATAATTAATGTATTCTCAATTTGACTGGCAATCTCAGCAAAAACATTATTTGACATATGTCCATTTAGAGTTGTATGAAAAATAGCGTTGACTATTTGTAAAATACAAACACTTTTTGATAAGACTTTAATTTTAAATATAACACTGATAATGAACAGTTACATTGTTTTAAACAATCACAGCTTGTGTACTTACTCTTTTTAACTTGTGAAATTAACACATTTGTGAAAGTGACAACAATTATAGCACTATTGGAATTTATTGCTACCTAAATTACCAACAATTATACATGTTAACAAATATCAGTAAATTAACAGTTATGAAAAACAATCTGAGCTAGCAATTAACTTGAATATGACATGTGTGTGTTGAGTGAAGCCTGCAGCCACTGCTCTTTTGAGGCACTTTTTAAAAATTGCTAAAATAGCCAAATGAATGTTAAAAATTGCTAAATTTGTTGCTAGGTGCTTTTTGAAAAAAAAGTTGCTAAATCTAGCAACAAAATTGCTAAGTTGGCATGACACTGAGAATGACCGCGTGGCAGGAATGTTAACTTGGAGAGCCTGTCTCCAAGTTGATTGGCTGAGATGATGTAACGTAAAATGACATAGAAAACGTACGTAACTCCATGTTTTCCTCACAGACAGTCGACAAAAGATGCAGCTAGATCAAAAAGTATAGAAGTCCTAAGATTACTATGAAATTAATTTTAATTGCCATAAAACTATTTTTAATTATCGTACATTTTAGACTTTTTTCATTATTGATCAGACATCATACAGAGGTCGAAATTATCATACAAATACGATAATTATCATACGTCTGGCAATGCTGATTAGGGGTGCCAGAACTTTTTCTTATAAAGGGCCAAAAACCAAACTTGATTGAGAGCTGTGGGCTAAATATATACAGTACCAAACCGTATTACATTACATTTGCCCAGGGGAATTTCCTCATTTATTATGTATTATTTAAAAGAAAAAAAAAACTATAAAAACATTGCTTTAAATCATATTTAATTTCTAATGCAGTATCATTTTTAACATTTTATACTTAACTTATTTCTGTAAAAATATAAACAGTTCCATTTATAACACAATGGAGATCAATGCTGAATACACTAGTCGAGCTATGTCAGATGTATTGTACGTCAAGTGACAGTATTTACATTTTAAAAGTCTGATTCATTTACATTTGAGTCATTTAATTTCAGTTGCCTTTTTTGTATCTCAGAAATAAAACTGATTAACAAAAGGTTATGTTAAATTCAAAATTCAAATTGACAATTTCTGTCAAAGGCATTGCCTCAACCACCAACATTCTCTCTCTCTTCTCAGATGGGATGGTGGGCCAAATCACAGGTTACTGTGGCCAACTTTGGGCCCACCATGGGCATCTCTGATCTAAATTATGTATTTTGCACACTGTAATTTTACTAATAACAATTTTAATTTCACTAGTCACTCGTTTACTGGTCATATTTATTAGTCTTAAACAAAAAGTAGTAAATAAGGTAAACAAATTAGTCAAATGACCAAACGTGGTGGAACAGTGGGTAGCACGATCACCTCACAGCAAGAAGGTCGCTGGTTTGAGCCTCGACTTGGTCACAAATTACCTCAGATTAATAAAGGGACTGAGCCGAAAAGAAAATGAATGAATGAATGAATTAGTCAAATAAAACAAAAATTTTACAAGCTGGATTCGCAAAATGAGAAAAGAAACCCTCTATGTTTAAAATGGTTAGCCGCAGCTAGTTCTCCGATGTTGATTTGCATGACTAAACCGTTTTTACTCCACCAGAAGAAAAAGATAAGCAGTATATTATACTCAGGTTCATACTTTCCATAAAAAGTAACTAAGTAACGCAAAATAGTTACTTTTAGGGGAATTATTGAATAAAACATTAGCCGCAACACTGTTGCTTACACGTTCCCTAACTATGGAATGAAGATTTTCCATTTAATCTACATATGAAAGCAAATGGGCTGATTGGTCCAAAATATCAAATAAGAAAAATACATACGTTTTCCCATCCAGCTTCCCAAATAAACAGATTTCCGGTTGACGCGGCTTGCCATATTCGGGGGTTAATCGCATAACGTCATCCCGAGCTGTGGAGTGCGCAGTCTGCGCATGCGCAGGAGCGATCTCTGAGGACGGAGAACAGAACAGCTGTACGATACCGGAGGCCACAATGCGACTGGCGCTCTGGGCTCCTGCCTCGATTCGCATCCGCAATGGCTGCGCATAACGAAGCCCGGATCTTGTACTATGCGCTCCTCTAGTCCTGCAAACACACGAGCACAAGCGGAGCCGTCTCAAAATGAGCACCGGATTCAGCTCCAGCTCCTGCCGCTTCGCGGATTATTTCGTGATCTGCGGTCTGGACACCGAGAGCGGCTTAGAACCAGACGAGCTGTCCGGTAAGACCCAATTCAAGAACAGGGCAGTTCAGGACTCTGATTTTGACCCTTGTAGGTTATTGTAGCTGCTCTAGTAGTTTTTATATGATGTATAAATCCTTATGCTACAATAATGGCTGTGTACTGCTATACTGAAGAAATACGTTGAAATAATCTCAGCTGTAAGCTACATCAGAGCTATTGAACACATGAATCCATTTTAAATATTCATATTTATTTATACACTCTGGACATGCGAACAAACATTTAGTGTTACAGATTTGACCATATGAGTAACCATAATATCTGCAAACAATTGTTTCTTATTGCTTCTTATTGGGAATATTTGGTTTAAAAATGAATTATAAATAATAAAATTATTTATTTCATGATAGATCTTCCACCTATAATCTTTATTAAAGCATATAACAAACAAAAAACATTGAGACTGACTATACTTGTGTTATAGAAGACAAAATAGTGAGAAATCAGTTCACGATCGAGCTGTTTATGTGCTACTTTTGTTTATATTAATGTTGACTTCATGGGATTTCTTCTGTCATTAACAGTCCCTTCATCTCCTCAGAATGAGTTTGTTATTATGTCATCTTTTCAGACTGTTTCACCTCAGATCTTAATGATCGATTCCTTCATTTCCAGCATTCAACTGCGTCTGAACATAGTCCCATTAATTCATATAAACAAATTTACTTCAAGTATAGCATCTTTTAGTGTTGTGCAGTGGATCAATCATCTGAAAGGCTCGTTTAAACCATGCACGTGAACTGCTGTAGGGCGAGAGTGCAGATTTCCTGTGGTTTCAGGGCTTCCTCATCTTGCATTTTTTGTTTTGGTAGATCTCCACTGCTGTAATCAGAGACTCAGAGTTGTTTTCTCTTGAATGTTCATGGATTTTATTTTGGTGAATATGGGTTTTTCATTTCACACAGGTTTTTCTGTGTTTCATTTGATAATGTTTTTGGTTACATCAGTGTCAGTGGATGACAGTACACTAAAAAAATGATACATTTTCGCTGCTTGTTCAAACTGCTTATTTAAAATGAGCTGAAACAACACAATTTTAAAACTTTTTGGGACATCTTAATTACTTTATGTTCAGTCTGCTTAAATTTGTTAAGTTAACTTAATTGATTTGTGTTGGGACAACATGAATGAATTGTGTAGAACCCAGCATATTTTCCAGTGTAGCTGCTCAGAAAACTGCACCAGTGGTGTTGTAAATCATATGCAAAAAGTGAAACGCTGTGAATCAGCCATTGAATTTTGTTCGCTGAATTCGAGTTCCTGGTAATGCTATTTCTGGATACAGGGCCCAAAAAAACCCCAACAATACTGCATTTCAACGAAGCTCAAAGTTTTAGGATGTTAAGTAGCTTTTAATATATTTATAAATATTAATATCATGATCTTATAGTATAAAATTAACTATTATTAATCGATTTAATTATGAATTAATTTAATTACATTTACTATAATGGTTGTACCCTGTTCTGGTTCTTTCCAAATGTTTCAAAAATTTACAGAACAGCATTTGTGTACGTTTTTCCCAGTGAATTTTTGCTAAATTTCACTGGTGACAGTGATGACTATTATGTTGACAAAACAATCTCTGTGATGAATACACAAAAATTAGAAATGCTGTATTAGCCCTGGAGTTGCTTGATGTCATTTTGTAGCATTCATGTTGTGTTTATGTAAATGTGAAGATAGCAGTGATACAATTTATTAATAAATAAAAATCATATTAATCTTAATATATCATAACTTAAAAATATCTGAATCATATACATTTTTATAAATCCTAACTTAATAATATCTGAATCATAAGAAATCTTAATAAATCATAACTTAATAATATCTTAAATCATAAAAAAAATCCTAATAAATCACGACCTAATAATATTGGAATCATAAAAAATCTTAATAAATCATAACTTAATAATATCTGAATCATAAGAAATCTTATTCGATCTCTGGGGATCTCTGAGGATCATAACTTAATAAATCATAAGTTAATAAAATCTGAATCATATGAAATCTTAATAAATCATAACTTAATAATATCTTGAATCATAAAAAAATCCTAATAAATCACGACCTAATAATATTGGAATCATAAAAAATCTTGATAAATCATAACTTAATAATATCTGAATGATAAAAATCTCAATGAGAAAGAGCTTTATTGCCTTTATTCAGATAAAAATATCTGAATCATAAAAATCTCAATAAATCATAACTTGATAATATCTAAATAATAAAAATCTTAATAAACAACGATTTAATAATATCTGAATAATAATAATCGCCATAAATGATGACTTAAGAATCTTAAGTCATAAAAATCGTAATAAATCATGACAAAATAGTATCTGAATCATAAAAATCTCAATAAATCATAACTTAAAAGTATCTGAACCATAAAAATCTTAATAAATCATGACTTAATAATATCTGAATCATAAAAATCTCAATAAATCATAACTTAAAAGTATCTGAACCATAAAAATCGTAATAAATCATGACTTAATAATATCTGAATCATAAAAATCTTAATAAATTATGATTTAATAATATCTTAATCATTCAAATCTTAATAAATCATAACTTAATAATATCAGAATCATTCATTCATCCATTCATTTTCCTTTTGGCTCAGTCCCTTTATTAATCTGGGGTCGCCACAGCGAAATAAACCACCAACTTATCCAGCATATGTTTTATGCAGCAGTTGCCCTTCCAGCTGCAACCCATTACTGGGAAACATCCACACACTCATTCACACACATACACTACGGACAATTTAGCTTACCCAATTCACCTATACCGCATGTCTTTGGACTGTGGGGGAAACCGGAGCACCCGGAGGAAACCCACGCGAACACAAAAGATGTTTTGTGAATGAATTAAAAATATATTGAATATAAAAATGAAAATATTGCTTAAAGGGGGCAAATTACATTGACCTTTAGATGGTTTTAAAACCGCTTTTATTCTAGCTGAAATAAAATAAATAAAACTTTCTCCAGAAGAAAAAATATTATTGGAAATACTGTTAAACATCATTTGGGAAATATTTGAATATATAAAATATCTTGACTTCAAGTATATACTGCAGAATTTAGGTCTTGTGAAAGCTTGCGATCATTTATATCTGTTAAGTGACAAATGCATTGATGAGTAATAAGTGATTCATTTAGAGATGTGTAGTAAAACTGACCCTTCAGTGAACGTGACTGGTGTCCCCCGGTAGGGTAAAACCCAATCAATAGACCAAAACCCTCCAGACAAAAAGAGGTCACTGTGATCCTCAAGAGAGAACAAAAACATCAATTCCAAAAGCAGCAGCATCCAATCACAGTGAAGCAGGAGTTTAAGTGACACAAAGCTGCTTAAAAAGTTTGAATGTGCACTACTTTAAAAGAACTAAAAGCAGGTGATTGGGTACCACTCTTGAGTTGGCCTAGTTAGCTGGGGAATGAAACTGCTAACATGCTGTTTTTAGGGGAAACGAGTCAGTCAGGTTTTTTTTTGGTCATGCATTTGCAAGTGTTAAAGTTTCTTTAATGTATTCACACTATAGTGTGTGATATGGGCTGTCCGTTTGGGGTTTTGTTGATAGATAGAAGCACTAAGTGTAAAGAGTTATAATGATGTACAGTTGAAATCAGAATTATTAAACCCCTCTTTGAATTTATTATTTTTTAAATATTTCCCAAATGATGTTTAACAGAGTAATGAAATTTTCACAGTATGTCTGATAATATTTTTTCTTCTGGAGAAAGTCTTATTTGTTTTATTTCGGCTAGAATAAAAGAAGTTTTTAATTTTTTAAACACCATTTTAAGGACTAAATTTTTAGCCCCTTTAAGCAATTTTTTTTTCGATAGTCTACAGAACAACCCATCGTTATACAATAACTTGCCTAAATACCCTAACCTGCCTAGTTAACCTAATTAACCTAGTTAAGCCTTTATAAGTCACTTTAAGCTGTATAGAAGTGGCTTGAAAAATATCTAGTCAAATATTATTTACTGTCATCATGGCAAAGATATAATAAATCAGTTATTAGAAATGAGTTATTAAAACTATTATGTTTAGAAATGTGTCAAAAATCTTCTCTCCGTTAAACAGAAATTGGGGGAAAAATGAACAGGGGGGCTAATAATTCAGGGGGGCTAATAATTCTGACTTCAACTGTATATGCACAAATATATTATTGTAAAGCATCCTATCGAAAATATGAATTTAAAAGAGAGATCTGTGAGGGGTGTACTCATTTATGCTGAGCACATCAGATTGCATTTGTAAGCTTTAATCTTCTTATTCCTTCGGTATAAGTCTGTTTTTTTAGTGCTTGTTTACATCTGATGAGATGTGCTGCATCACATGACCAGAGCTTAAAGGGCCGGTTCACTCAAAACATATACATGCTATAAACTGATCTTTGTTGATTTTTGCTGCTTGTTCAGACTGAACATGAAATGAGCTGAATCAACATACTTGAGTTTTTTTTTTTGGGACAACTTAATTGTTTTAGGTTGTTCAATCCACTTAAATTTGTAAAAAGCGATTAAGTTAACTCAATTGATTTGTATTGGGAGAACATGAAGCAATTGTGTGGAACCCTGCATTATTTACAGTGCAGGTAAAACACAAAATAAGATATTTTGAAGAATGTAGGTAACCAGTGACATTTATTCACTCAACAAATAATAATTTTGCTTGTTCAATCTACTTATTTAAAATGAGCTGAATCAACACAATACTTGTTTTTTTGGGGGGACAACTTAAATGTTTTATGTTCAATCCACTTAAGTTTGTAAAAACAATTAAGTTTACTTAATTCATTTGTGCTTGGACAACGTGAAGAAAGGTGTTTACATCTCGTTTTACATGTTACATTTCTGTACTTCGATAATGCGACTAAAATCGGCATACTCTATGTCTTAATTCGATTTCTGTTTAGTTTGATTATAACCTTAGTCAGATGAAATTAATCAAAATTCACTGTTTACATGGTGGACTCTTAGTCAAACTATTGTCTTAATCACGTTAAAATCTGATTATTGGTGTCTATGTAAACGTACCCATTGTTGTATGGACTTAAAAAGACAAAATATAATTGTTTTATGTTTAATAGATAAACAAAAATCACATGAGGATTTTATAAATTAAGATAAATTAGGTATTTTCATTCATTTTCTTTTCGGCTTAGTCCCTTTATTAATCCGGGGTCGCCACAGCGGAATGAACCACCAACTTATCCAGCACATGTTTTACACAGCTGATGTCCCTTCCAGCCACAACCCATCTCTGGGAATCATCCAAACACACTCGCACACTACAGACAATTCAGCTTACCCAATTCACCTATACCGCATGTCTGTGGATGTGGGGAAAACCAGAGCACCCAGAGGAAACCCACGCCAACGCAAGGAGAACATGCAAACTCCACACAGAAACACCAACTGACCCAGCCGAGGCTCGAACCAGCGACCTTCTTGCTGTGAGGCGACAGCACTACCTATTGCGCCACTGCATCACCCTAGTTATTCATTCATTCATTCATTTTCTTGTTGGCTTAGTCCCTTTATTAATCCGGGGTCGCCACAGCTGAATGAACCGACTACTTATCTAGCACGTTTTTACGCAGCGGATGCCCTTCCAGCCGCAACCCATCTCTGGGAAACATCCACACACACTCATTCACACTCAAACACTATGGACAATTTAGCTTACCCAATTTACCTGTACCACATGTCTTTGGACTGTGGGGGAAAACGGAGCACCCGGAGGAAACCCATGCGAACGCAGGGAGAACATGAGGCTCGAACCAGCGACCTTCTTGCTGTGAGGCGACAGCACTACCTACTGCGCCACTGCGTTGCCCCGCCCTAGTTATTTTTAAGCAAATTAATTCTTTAATGTGTAGTGTGTTTTTAAATCATTCCTTCATCTGTCTCTCTCCATTAGCTGTATTGAATAGATTCTGATATAGACACTTGAGAAAAGTGCTCCACATCGCCATGTGAGCGTCTCGTGACCCTTGCAGACACTTTCTCCCGATGACAGGAATGCAGTGCATTGCTGAAGTGTTAGCGTATCTCTTGGCAAAGAGTCAGAAAATGAGAGCCATTGTCGTTCCTAGCATTTCTCTGCTGGGCCAGACGGTTGGGCCTGATTTAGCAGTAATGAAAAACATCCATTAGACTGTTGAAAGTGGGTCACTATCGCACATTTAAGAGCACCTCAATTTTTTTCCAGTCAACGGCTGATGTGTTGCCCTGCTTGCATGCTTACATTTGCGGTTAAATGAGGACACAGCGGAATAGATTTTTATCTTTGGTGGAAACAAACCTAGAAACTTTGCATACATTTGTATCTTTACCTTATCACTGGAACAATCACCTACACAGTAAAAAATATCTGTTATTAACGGTTTCCATATTTTGTGATTCACAAGTTTTTTTTTATGGGAGCTTGACCTCTGCTCAGACTTTTAATGTTGGAAATTACTCTACAGTATAACAAAGTGACTTTTTATTAACATTTTAGTAGTTTGAATTGATATAATGTATAAGAAACAGTGGTGAAAAGAGCACTGAAAAATCATAGTCAAGTAAAAGTACCAGTGCCTGAAAATGTAGTGCAAGTAGTGTAAAAAGTATCTGTTGTAAATATAACTCAAAGTATGAGTAAAAAGTACTCGAGTAGTGAGTAGTGAGTATTACGCTGTTGAAAGCTGATGCGTTTACATCTAATTTGTGGATGTGTGTAAACGTAACATTCTGTAGTGCGTCTAATTATTGCCCAGAAGGCGCACAACATCATAAGATGTTAATATTAGCTTAGATTTAGGCTGTGACATCAGGTGACCAAAATTCAATGTCTAGCCAGCATCATAGGATGTTATTTTGATGTCCAATAATGACATCAAATGACGTTGATATTTGGTCGATTTTAGGTTGTTAGAAAGGAACCAAAATCCAACGTCGACCCAACATCTAAAACCAACATCATTTTGACGTCAAATACTAACATTAACATATTAATCAGGTATGGCAACCAAAATCCAACGTCTGATAAATGTCAGTAGTGGTAACGTCTACACAACGTCAAACTGTTACATCATTAGATGTTGATTTTTGGTTGATTTTAGGTTGGACATTGATGTCGGCCTGACGTTGAGTTCTGACGTCAGCATGATTTTCATTTCCAAACTAAATGCAACATCCCCATGACGTTAGGGTACAATGTCAATCTGACCTCATGTTGACGTCTTGTGCCTGCTGGGTGTTTAAGGCCATTTCAGTCATCATACAGTAAACATCCCTCATCTTCTCATCAGTGACATGCATCTAAACAGGCTCTGGGTCAATGCGTATAAAGACTTTGGAAATTTTGGACACTTTGAATTATTCCAAACAGTTGGCTGCAATTATAAATCGCCCATGTCTTGAGGTAGTTCATTATGATGCAAATTACCTTCTATATGTGATTTGATTGGATTTGCAGGACTAATATTTCTAATCCCCATAGACAAGAAAAAATAAAGGAGTGACTACAGGTTGAAGTAAAAAAGTAGTGGAGTAAAAGTACCGATACTGCACTAAAAATGTACTCAATGGAAAGTAAAAGTACACTACTTAGTAAATTACAATTCCAGAGAAAAACTAATCAATTACTGTAATTTGAGGATTGGTAATTAGTTACTTTACACCACTGATAAGAAATAATATATATATATATATATGTGTGTGTGTGTGTGTAAAATAACAGAAAATGCACTGTCAGTTTATTATTAGGTAGTTTGTATTGTAATATACAACACCAACCCAGACAGTATATCACTTTAAACTAATAAACATGTTAATAAAAGTCACTTTCTCTAAATTTTCAAGGTTAAATGTTAAATTAGGTCCCATAATGCAATTCAAAACCATTAATAAATGGGGAAAATACAATAACATTAATCACAAAGCACAGAAAGCAGTAGTAATGATGCTGAAGAACACTGAGCTTCATTTCGAGTTGAGCATTACAGAGTGTGTTATAATTTGCAGTGAGTCAGATGATGATGATTCAGTAGCTGTGAGTTCATTCAATGAAGGATTCGTTAGACTGCAAATTTGTGAGTCATTTGACTAAAAAACAGGCTTATAAGAGTGATTTGTTTATTGATGAACTGTTTATTTCACACAGCCACATCCATATCACCCTGCAACCCAAGACTGGTTACTCACTGAAGCTAATCAGGGCTGAGCCTGGTTAGTAGGGATGCAACAATACAGTTAGCCCACGGTATAATACATACCTCGGTTTTTTAACATGGTTTTCGGTTCGGTTCTTATGGCTTGACACATTTCTTTTTTTTTTTTGTTATTCTATGCTTAGGCAATAGGAACAATAAGAGGTTAAGGAGAAAAAAATTAAAACTATTTATTGCAATACACCTTTGTTTTTCCTAAAAGCCAAAAAAGTACACTAGTTCTTGTATTCTTGTAGTTGTATTGCATAAAAAAATTAAGACTGAAATCTCAGCTGCTGGTAGCCTATGTACAAACTGGGGAACAGATAAATTCCTACATTTTGAAAATAAACATACATGTGAAGTTAATAAACATAAATTGACTGTTTCAAATAAACATATTTGTACTTCAGTATATCTCGGTGCTGAAAAAAGTGTTTGCTGGAAGGATTTAGCTAGGGATTGTTGATTTTTGGAGGACTTTATTACCTTCTCTGCTATGCTGCCTTCAGACATTGAAATTGCTGAGTGATGGCGCCGCAGATGTGCTGTCATGGTTAACGTGTAGAACAATGCTTGCACACAGTCATTTTTTGTTCACCGTTTTTTCTGTCATTGGCATTATACTCAACAGCAAAACTGAAATGTCCTCACACCATAGATTTGAAAGACGCTGGCGCTACCTCGTACTGTTGCCTTACTTCACCGCCACTCGCCATGTTAAAGTGTGGAATGATGGTTAAGCGCCCCCTAACTTTAGAGCATAGTGATTGAATATTTACTCGTGGGGAGGAGCTTCCACATCTCAGCTCATAGACTTACAGGCACACACAAACAGTCAATTCAGGGAGATATAAAATGCACATAAATTATTTAAACACAAAACCCCCAAAAAATAAACGCAATTCACAAGCGCGTATTGAACCATAGATGCCGTACAGAACGGTATCAATATTATATTGAGAATTGTGGCATCTGGATGGGAGACCACATGGGAAAACTAGGTTGCTGTTGGAAGTGGTGTTAGTTAGGCC
Organism: Danio aesculapii; assembly: GCF_903798145.1. NCBI lineage: Eukaryota > Metazoa > Chordata > Actinopteri > Cypriniformes > Danionidae > Danio > Danio aesculapii. The sequence goes on along the minus strand of NW_026613713.1, from coordinate 15,611 downwards.
AGCAGGGGGCGCTCAACCTGTGGTCTGTATGTGTCCTTATGCCCCAGTATAGTGAAGAGGACACAATCCTGTCAGTGAGCGCAGTTTTTCGGATGAGACGTTAAACCGAGGTCCTAACTCTCTGTGGTCATTAAAAATCCCGTGGCACTTCTTGTGGAGTAGGGGTGTAACCCTGGTGTCCTCGCCAAATTCCCTCCATGGCCTAATAAATAATATTTAATTAAAATGAGCTGAAACAACTCAAATCTTAAGCTTTTTTGGGACAACTTAATAGTTTAATGTTCAATCCGCTTAAATTAGTAAAATTAAGTAAACTTAATCGATTTGTGTTAGGACAACATGGAGGGGGGTTGTGTGGAACCCTGCATTTTTTTACAGGGTAGGATAAATTCATAGAAAGTTGTGTTATCTTGGTAGAATGTAAGTACTTATTATATGTACATTGCTTAGCAAGTAATTACAGTAAACTAAAATAAACTTTTAATGAAAGTTTTGCTTCTAAAAAACAAGTTTAAACATGCTTAAAGCTACTGTATGTAAGTTTTTGACTCTTCTACAGCATAAAAATACCATAATATGTTTGCAAATATTTAAGAAACATGCTAAGTGAACATTCTTGTTTATCTGAAAAACAATGCTGAAGCCAGATATTCTGCTTTAAAACTGTGTTACATGCTGGAAGGGCTGTCTTTGTTTTGGTACTTTTAACCTGCCCAATTCCAGTTTAGCCAATTATATTTCAGCAGCCCGGATTGCTTTTGTGGAAAACAGCATATTTCTTTCATTTAGTCATGAAGGCTTTCAAAGTATGTGTCGATGACCATAAATATTGTAATAAAGTGTAATTTTAAATAACTCTGGCCAGAATCCCATAGAGCATCAAAGACACAATAATGTGACGCGAGTCACGTGACATAACCCACTGAGTGGTAAGATTTAAATCTTTAATGCTACATTAACACTGAGTAACGCTATGGGTCGAAAAGAGCAAGAAAGGCAGAAAAAACAGGCAGCGGCGTCATTATCGCTAAATATTGAACATATGTTCAAAAAGACTGCCAAACAGGGTAAGGCTAAAGTTACTCACTTCCTAACAGATGAAAATCTTCTCCTATCCATGAGGTTCTAGAAACAGACCATATTAAATTAATTGGAATATATTTTGGCTATTGTTGACGTCCAGGAATTTTTAAATGTACTTTTTTTTAACCAAAGGGGCTAAAAAAATCTGAAGAATTCATTATTGTTGTTGTTGTATTATTATTATTTATTATTATTGTTGTTATTATTATGATGTTTTAATTATGTTTTTTATTGAAATGGCCTAATTGTGACTGAGGACAGTTGAATGTGCTGGCCAGTTTGTTTTTGTCTAATAAATGACAGTAGGCTACAGTTTCTTTACTTTAAAACTTTAACAGATTGCTATTTTTTCCTAGTGATATATGATGGAATAAATTTGTATTTTAAAAATTAGTCTTGTTTTAATTTGTTTTATTACAATTTTTTAGGAAATATTTTTATTACATCAAAAAGTCATCTGACATCTGACTAGCTAATCCAGCAAAAATGTGACTAAAATGCAGTATTTAAATAGAAACTGAGGCGTATAACTGCAAAAAAGGTCCACTTTTGGAGAAAAAAGAACCACCGGTTTCACCATGCTGGCTACGGGCCTGACACTGAATAAAGCAGTGTTTCCCAACCCTGTTCCTGAAGGCACACCAACGGTCCACATTTTCAACCTCTCCCTAATCAAACACACCTGAATCATATTATCATAACATCAGAAGAGACTCCAAAACCTGAAGTTAATGAGTCAGATAATGGAGACATCCAAAATATGTACTGTTGGTGTGCCTCCAGGAACAGGGTTGGGAAACACTGGAATAAAGCACATGAGGTGGACCTGAGGTGATCATTGTCAGTTCAGCTGTCGTTTCTAATATATAAATTTCAAGGTGTTGGTTAGGGCAAAAATAATTAATATGATCATTTTAATATGAAAATATTATTTTATATTATTGTGTGCCGTTGCTTTTATTTAGAGGTACACTGCTGTTGGTGTCCTCAATCTGGCAACTTGCGCTTGCGTGTATTTTGAATCAGGGGTGCAATACCTAGTTCAACCACTGGGTGTCAAACTTACATACTGCACCTTTAAGCAGCCTTTTATTTCATTATTTGTATTTAATATGCAAGTAACTTTTTTCAATATAGACTTTTAAGATAAAGTACACTACAAGTGCATATTCAGCGTGTTTGAGGGTTTTAAAACTGGGTTTGTGGGTCAGTTTTATGGAACTGAAAGTTAAGTGAATCTGGTTAGAGGGATAGTTCACACAAAACTGAAAATTCTGTCATCATTTACTCACCCTTTACTTGTCACAAGTCTGTGTTTTTTATTATCTGTTGAACACTATAAAAGATTTTCTGAAGAAACCTGTAAATACTGACTTCCATAATATTGTCTTATTCTTCTATGAAAGTCAGTTGTAAAGTTTTCCAGCTTTCTTTAAAATGTTTCTTTTATGTTCAGCAGAAAATATAAAGTCTTAAATATTTGGAAGCACTTTGAGGATGAGTAAATAGTGAGTGTTTTAATTTTGGGGTAAACTATCCCTTTAATGACAGGGGATTCACTTGTGGTTCCTCCTTCCTCTGGATCTTCCCGAGTTACTGGTGTTTTTTTCTGTGGACGTCTTCTGAGTCAGTCAGATTTTCTTCCTTTGATAGATAAAAGCTTTAAATAGATGTGCGCGTTCTCCAGGGATGAAATATTGTCAAGTTTAATGAAAAGTCCCTCTGATAATGGTGTTGAGGATCCTCATCATCAAAACAACCCCAAAAGAACAGTTTTTATTGTAAATCCTTAGCTTTGGTGTATTTACAATCACAAAGCAGATAAGATTATCTCATAGAGTTCATGTTTAATCACATATTGCATCTTTACATCTTACAAATGCTTGTTTGCCATTGTAAAATGTCTTGTAGAAATTTATTCATGAGCTTATACAGTTGAAGTCAAAATGATTAGCCCTCCTGCAAATTTTCCTTTTCTTCTATAGCGCATGTGTTTGGAGTTATGGGGAAAACCAGAGCACCCAGATGAAACCCAACCGGAACACAGGGAGAATATGCAAACTCCACACAGACTCCACCGCGCTGGCCCTTGAGTTTTGCTTGGGGACAACTTAATTGTTTTATGTTCAATCCACTTAAATTCATTAAAAACAATTAAGTTAACTTAATGGATTTTTGTTTAGACAGCATGAAGGAATTGTGTGGAAGCCAGCATTTTTGACAGTGTAGGTTATTCTTTTCCCAACTTTGCTATTTTAGACATCAGATCGCAAAAAAACAACATAACCAAAGTTTTTGTAGAAACTTGCAGTACTTTCAAACTTTGAAGATCCCTTAAGGAACTATTCTGACAAGAAGATTAAAAAACCTTTTCATTTTAACCACCAAGGGCGCATCAAAACACTGCAGTGCAGTCACTGAAAAAAAAGTGTGTGTTAAAGTTTCCTCAAGCAGACCAAACAAAAATAGAAAAACACTTCTGTAAAGCAACTGATCAAATGAATGCTGTTAATTGACAGTGCGTAGTATTGACCTTATTCTTCAATGCGGAAGTGCGCGCGTTTTTGCGATTGTTTTAGAACTTCCGATTCAGCTGCCTATGGGAGAAATGACTAGGAAAAATAAACGGCAGAAAACAGTCAAACTACTTACTCCACAAACAAGTGTAGACAAAGTAGAGACAAAGTAATACAGACAAAGTTGAATAATATAATAAGAAAATATCAGTTTGCAACACCAAGCAGCAAAACGAGCTGTTTTTAACGTTTAAAAATGAATGGAAGTGAATGAGACCGGAAGACTCGAGCCAAAATGATTCAAATGGCTGCGCCCACTCGTACGCGGAGAATAAGGTGAATATAAAAAAAGCATTATTTGATGAATATCAGTGTTCAAAGTCATACTGGCATATCTATAGTTTCAGCCTGATCTCACTAGAAAACTTAAGTATTTTACGTTTTGCCAGTTTGGTGGCTAATTTGTACGAATTTGTACGAGTTCAGTCGTACGAAATTGTACGATTTTTAAAAAGGAGGCGTGGCACCTAAACCCAACCGTCATTGGGGAATGAGCAAATCGTACTAAATTGTACGAATTAGATAGTACCAATTTATACGAATTAACCACTAAATCAAAAAGTTACGAATTGCCGTGAGATTGTGTTGGTAGATTACGTGTGGCAATATGGCTGCACAGTATATCATTTCAGCATCAATATCGCAATTGTGCACATCCGCAATAGTCACATCGCAAGATACTCAATGTAGAGTCTGGATTATAGTTGAACAGGAGCCACAGAATTGTATTTAATTACTGTATCTATATGAAGTTTGTAAGATTTATGCAAAAAAAAATTAACTGAATTTTTGTCTTGTTTCTAGACTAAATATCTACATTTCAAAGTAAAAACAACATTATTTTACTCACCCCACAGGTAGATAATTAGCTTAATTTAAGGAAAAACTCTTATTTTTAATTTCTATCCATCCGTTTCTTCTATTTTATTTTGTGTTCAGCAGAAGAAAGAAACTCAAATAAGTTCGTTCTTTCTTTCTTTCTTTCTTTCTTTCTTTAACCTATATCCATTGACTTCTATAGTAGGAAAAACAAATACAATGGATGTCAATGGTTACAGGTTTTTTGATTTATTTAAAATAACTTTTATTTCCATTCTTCCTTCCTTCCTTCCTTTCTTCCTTTCTTTAAAGCTGTATCCATTGCCTTATGTAGAAAAAACAATACAATGGATGTCAATGGTTACATGTTTTCAGCGTTCTTCAAAATATCTTCTGTAGTGTTCATCTTTCTTTCTTTCTCTTTCTTCTTTCTTTCTTTCTTTCTTTCTTTCTTTCTTTCTTTCTTTCTTTCTTTCTTTCTTTCTTTCTTTCTTTTCTTTCTTTCTTTCTTTCTTTCTTTCTTTCTTTCTTTCTTTCCTTTCTTTAACCTGTAACCGTTGACTTCTATAGTAGGAAAAACAAATACAATGGAAGTCAATGGTTACAGGTTTTCAGCCTTCTTCAAAATATCTTATTTTGTGTTCAACACTTAACCATTTAACCTGTAACCATTGACTTCTGTAATAAAAAAACAAAAACAATGGATGTCAATGGTTACAGTTTTTCTGATTTATTTAAAATAACTTTTATTTCCATTCTTCCTTCCTTCCTTCCTTCCTTCCTTCCTTCCTTCCTTCCTTCCTTCCTTTCCTTCCTTCCTTCCTTCCTTCCTTTCTTTAAAGCTGTATCCATTGCCTTATGTAAAAAAACAAATACAATGGATGTCAATGGTTACATGTTTTCAGCTTTCTTCAAAATATCTTCTGTAGTGTTCATCTTTCTTTCTTTCTTTCTTTCTTTCTTTCTTTCTTTCTTTCTTTCTTTCTTTCTTTCTTTCTTTTCTTTCTTTCTTTCTTTCTTTCTTTCTTTCCTTCCTTCCTTCCTTCCTTCCTTCCTTCCTTCCTTCCTTCCTTCCTTGCTTCCTTGCTTCCTTCCTTCCTTCCTTTCTTTCTTTCTTTCTTTCTTTCTTTCTTTCTTTCTTTCTTTCTTTCTTTCTTTCTTTCTTTCTTTCTTTCTTTCTTTCTTTCCTTCCTTCCTTCCTTCCTTCCTTTCTTTAAAGCTGTAACCATTGACTTCTATAGTAAGAAAAACAAATACAATGGATGTCAATGGTTACAGGTTTCTTTTTTTCTTTTTCTATCTTGCCGCTCTATGTTGCAATATCTATTTTTTAATTTGCTTTCTCATCCTCTGTTGTTTTGCTCTCGTATAAAACAGCAGTAGATCCATGGGCCAGAATGCTTCGACAAAACCCTCTTTATTCCCAATGACAGGGCACAGGGTGAGGGCTTCATTAGCATATGCATGAGAGGCCCTGCTGGCAAAGCGTTTTGATTGGCTGGGCCTTCACCATCAGGCCTTCGGTACACTGAGGACAGGCAGCTGGGCTCGACACACACACTCGCACACATACAGATTAAAACACTGTCCCGCAGGAGTTTCCCATGCACCCCCGTCTCTCCGGCTCTTTCTCAATGACATCACTATGAAAGAGTGCTCCTTTGAGCTCCTCAAACTCTGATTAGTCATTAATCCAGCATGCATGATAAAGATGTTTTGAAGAGCAGCTTTAGCGGATCATTTTTTAAGCTGCATTGAGAACATCGACCGCTTCCTGTCATGAGTTTTTATGATTTGAAAAGCCAGTAAATTACTGAACTGGTTTAGCTCTGGCAGAATTGAAGCTCTTAAAGGGATAGTTCACCCAAAAATGAAAATGACCTCTTCATGTATTCTCCAAGTTTCTTTCTTCTGTTGAACACAAAAGAAGATATTTTGAAGAATGGTGGTTGCCCATCGACCTCCAAAAGAAGACAAAATTTTTACTATAGAAGTCAATCAGTGCCAGAAATCAGCATTCTTCAAAGTATCTGCTTTTGTGTTCAATTGAACAAAGAAAATGTAACCATTGACCTCTGTAGTAGGAAGAATAAATGCAATGTAAGTCAATGGTTACAGGTTTTCAGCTTTCTTCATAATATCTACTATTGTGTTCAGCATTTTCTTTTTTTCTTTTTTTTTTTTAAACCTGTAACCATTAACATCTATTGTATTTGTTTTTTCCTTCTATAGAAGTCGATGGTTACAGGTTTAAAGAAAGAAAGGAAGGTAGGAAGGAAGGAAGAAAAAAATGTTGAACATTAAAGAAGATATTTTGAAGAACATTGAAATCTGTAACTATTGACTACTATAGTAGAAAATACAAATACAATGGAAGTCAATGGTTACAGGTTTCCAGCTTTCTTCAAAATTTCTTCTTTAGTGTTCAACATTTTCTTCCTTCCTTGCTGCTTTCTTTCTTTCTTTCTTCTTTAAACCTGTAACCAGTGGCATCAATTGTATTTGTTTTTCCTACTATAGAAGTCAATGGTTACAGGTGAAAATGAAAGGAAGGTAGGAAGGAAGAAAGGAATAAAATGTTGATCACTAAAGAAGATACTTTTAATAAAGTTAAAAACCTGTAACTATTGCCTTTTATAGTGGAAAAAACAAATACAATGGAAGTCAATGATTACAGGTTTTCAACCTTTAAAATATCTTCTTTATTGTTCAACATTTTCTTCCTTCCTTTCTTTTTTTTCTTTAAACCTGTAACCATTGACATCCATTGTATTTGTTTTTCGTACTATAGAAGTCATTGGTTACAGGTTTAAAGGATGAAAGAAAGGAAGGATGAAAATATTGAACATTAAAGAAGATATTTTGAAGAACGTTGAAAACCTGTAACCATTGACTTCTGTAGTAGAAAAAACAAATATAATGGAAGCCAATGGTTACAGGTTTCCAGCTTTCTTCAAAATATCTTTAGTGTTCAACATCTTTCTTTCTTTCTTTCTTTCTTTCTTTCTTTCTTTCTTTCTTTCTTTCTTTCTTTCTTTCTTTCTTTCAATGTAACCATTGGCATCCATTGTATTTGTTTTTCCTGCTATAGAAGTCAATGGTTACAGGTTTAAAGAAAGAAAGGAAGGATCACTAAAGATCACTAAAGAAAGTTGAAAACCTGTAACCTCTGGCTTCTTTAGTAGAAAGAACAAATACAATGGATGTCAACGGTTACAGGTTTTCATCTTTCTTCAAAGTATCTTCTTTAATGTTCAACTTCTTTCTTTCTTTCTTTCTTTCTTTCTTTCTTTCTTTCTTTCTTTCTTTCTTTCTTTCTTTCTTTCTTTCTTTCACTTCTGTAGTAGGTAAAACAAATACAATGGGAGTCAATGGTTACAGGTTTCCAGCTTTTTTCAAAATATCTTTTTTTAGTGCTCAGCAGAATAAGGAACTCGTAATGGTTTAGAAACACTCAAGAGAGAATAAATAGCGAGTACATTTTCATTTTTGTGTGAACTACTCCTTTAAGGGTCAGTATGTGCGTCGCTGCACTCAGCTGTTTGGATATATTAGTTTCAGCAGCGAATTTTCGCAGGAAAACGTCACCTACCATCTGTTACTCCTCCATTGGCTCTCTTTCTGCCCCTTTTCTTTACTCACACTGAGATGTAGGCTACCCACTATCTCTGCGTGCCTCCGGACTCCACATTCATTCGATGACATCAGGCTGCGAGGATCAACATTGCGTCATCACAATCAACCCCGGTCCAATTATTCATTAGCAGAGGCGTACAAGTCGTGTATCATACAGTGCGTTATCAATCTGCCAGAGATGGTGATGACGTGTTTTTGTTGGTCAAGCTAGAAGTTATCATCACCAATCATTCTTAAAATAAAGATCACGATTTTCTCACGATTCTGTAGATGTAAAATAAAGGTTAATATGAGTAGGCTATTATTATTGTTATTTCTCAAACATATGGTAAAACAACAATAATAATATTATGTGCAGGGCTACTGTTAGTTAAAATGCTAAATTTTGAATAGACCTGGTATGGTGGACTTGAACAGACTTTACATTTGTCCTGGTCATTAATGCCCAGTAAAGTGATGACATTAAAATACAACTATTCATAATTGTGAAGTAGGGGTGGGCGGTACACCGGTGTCATAGTCATCACCGGTGTGACATTGCGCCACGACATGGATTTTCTAATACCGTCAATACTGTAATAAATCAATTATGCGCCTTGAACGGCTGCATTTACATCAATAATAGCTAATTCTAAATAATAAGGCATTCAATTTTCTTCAAACGTTCAGTTGTGGTCTGAATACATGTCCTTATACTACAGGGCTCGAAATTGCAACAATTTTGGTCGCATGAGCGCCCGAAATTTTATCTATGCGCCCTCATAATATATTTGGGAGCATTTGTGTGTCTGAATATAATGGTTGTAGTGCAATCTGATTTGATTTTCTCTAAAAACTTGCTGAATCGCTCTACCCTGCCGCTGTATTGGTTCATAGCTGTCAGTCACTCAACGCTTCCCGCTGTCAGATAACAGGGAGCTTTTGTTACTGCAGGAAATGCAAACGGCTGAAGAGTGAAAAGTGCACAGGTTTGCAAACCTCACCTAAAGTTATAATAATAATAATGGCGCAGATGACAGCGATCATGACATGAGGTAAATGTTGATCCGCCAGCTGAGATCAATCGAGTGTTTTCGGAGAAGGTGCCCGAATCTCGATGCGTTGCTTTCACCGTGTGTTCAGCGCAAATGTCCGCTAAATATAAAATCTAATACTGTACACATCATTGCCAAAGAAACTCGCCTTTACTAAGTTTACACTGAAACTACGGCTCATAACAAAGAGCGGAATTGCGCTGGTGGTCATCGCAAGAATCCTGCTCTGTCTGCTCATAAATTGGTGCGGCTGACTCGCCTGCTTTATTCCACCAACACAGAGAAATGAAGATCAGCTCATAACGAGACTGAGCTTTTACAATGACCCAAACCGAAACTTTTAAAGAGTGATAGAAGTGAGACTTTCTTTTGTCCGTTCTTCCTTGAGATGTATATTATTTTGCTATTGAATGTAATACCATGATATTATACCGTCACCGTTCAAAAGATGAAAAATACCGTGATATTAATTTTAGGTCATATCGCCCACCCCTATTGTGAAGTTTAATTTGTATGTTTGAGACGTATGCTTGTCATCTGTCATTGACAACATTATTAGACCTTTTTTTCTACTGGTAAAATCAGACATTTGTCAGTATCAGATTCCCTCTTGCATTATATTCAGCATTATATAGGCCCCCCATCCCTCCTGCTTTCACTTCTGATTCTAACGGAGGGAGCGATTCCTTTGTGAATGAATCACTGTTATGAACGACTCGTTCACTTAGCCGACAATAATACAAGTTTCTAGCACCGCAGCATCTTGTTGTCATATTTAATTTACATTGTTTGCTGATTTTATTCAACAAAATTTAAACTTATGGTGAATGCAGTAAGTGACTTTATTATCATCAGTAACTTTACTTGTTTAGCACAAAAGTTCGTAACATACAAAAACGTAAAAAAACGCCTACCTATGAAATGTTCTGCCTTTTTGCTTTGCTTTCTTTGTTTGCTTGTTACTACACCCATACACATCGCGAAAATCCGGCATTTTCACATTGGCACACTGTCTTGACTAGTGCGGTTGTATGACATTTGTCCTGGGAGCACTGTACAAATGTGGCGACGCTGTTGACGCATGCTCAGGGTCCGTATGTGATATCTAGTGTATACATCTATGACAGCTCACGGTCAGCTCACGTCACGTATGATTTCGCAGCCGCGATTTATTACATAAGACAGAAATTACATTTTTGGGTAAATTATACCTTTTAAATACAGTATGTGACTCTTTCAACACCATTTGGAGGTGTCAACGTTGCTGATCAATGTATGTAATGCAACGTGAAGGTTTGTGCGGCCGCCTTTGCTTCTTGCCTGAACTTGAAAATAGGATCGGCAGAATCGTAGAAATGCTGGATTGGGATTGTCTAGGTGGTTGAATTGAGATCACGATCTTTTTTTTGATTATCTGTGCAGCTCTAAGTATCAGTGAGATACACTTAAGAGAGATAATCTTGAACATTTTAAATATTCAATAATAATAAGCAAATTATTAAAATATGCATAAACTAATTTGAAAAGAAGAGAGTAAAAATAATCTAATACCTGCTTCTGTAACAGAACAACATTCTCTTTCAGTCTGAAAAACATCTTCACACTTTCGCTATGAAAACATGGATGCACTGTGGGATCTCCGTAGCACTCGACGGAGCATGCGGAGCTGCAAATCATCCAGTCCATGTGGTTTGCCGTATTAATAGTTTTTTTTGCGTATAGACATCTGCGACTAGTATTTTCAACTAGGGTTGGGCGATGTCATCCAATTTGGCATCATACAATGTCTAATGTAAAACTTTGTGATGGACAATGGAATCATCGTTGTAGGCAGCGCTGAATTAATTATTTATGAATAATTTATTTATTCATAAGGAATTTATTATTTGTAGCCTACCGTTTCAACTACCAAACCCACATGGTCTTTGTTTTACCCATAACCAAATCATAAATAACTAAAGACAAGTTACACACAAATTACCACCCGTCAATCACTTTTTCTGTGGGACTCTGACATGAATAGGCAGAGTGATCTGTGTCATTATAATGGGATCAACAAACTTGGTTGGTAAAAAAGGTGTACAACTGACTGGAAAATCTGTAAAAGCACGCACATCACTCTTAACTGGGTGCTCATGCAAAAAAAAAAAACGCAAAAAGTGCAAATTATATATTTAAAAGGCGGCAACACCAAAGCTCCAAAAATGCTAATTTATTAAACTAAAAGGTTGACACAAATCGTGTCACAACTAACAGGAACCAACCAACAGTCTCTGAGGTTGTACAAGCGTGAAAGCGAAAGATTGAAGCACTGTATTGACGCTGTGACATGTTACCTGATAGATTCAAAAGACCGAAGAGTCGTTGGATAGAGACAAGATGAATTAAATATCACATTTAACAACTATAGTGAGACGCAATCCAGCGATACATCCTTGATAAACTGTCCGACGTGTGCTGCTCTCTGGGGTTTTGTGATCAAAGCAGCCGCTGAGTGCTGGAGAGCAGACGCTGCAGCGCATGACCGTGTGTGGTCACGTGATGTACGTTTTCAGTGGTGTAGTCTAGAAGGAGGGGTTATCAGAAATGCTAGGTGAAACGCAAGTGTGGACGTGGATTGTTTTCGTTCTAAATTGCCATTATAAAACTAAGACATATTAGTGTAAAAACGGGGCGTGTGTATTTTACGCGAGTGGGTCGCTACCGACCCAACCCTATTTTCAACAGTACATTTTCAATACAATACAACGCAACAGCATTTTAACTGTGCAGTTTGTGTTTTGTCTGGCGCACTTCACCGCTGCCATTTTACTCTGCCGCACCACCTCTTGCTCGTTGCTGATGTGCAGGTAAAGCGAGTTTGCGCCTGAAAACACAGCGCCCCCTCTGTTCAAAACATGTATCACGATTCGTTCGACATATCTGGCAGTTTTAATCGTCATGTATTTGAATGGTCTTTCAAACGTCTCATGGTGAATCGTTACATCCCTAACGATGGATTTTGGGCTCAAAAAAATTACGTTTGTTGTTTGCTCAAACTACTTATTTAAAATGAGCTCAAACAACACAATTCTTGAGTTCCCTGCTGAAAAATCCAGCTTAAACCAGCCTAAGCTGGTTGGCTGGTTTTAGCTGGTTGACCAGCCTGGTTTTAGAGGGGTTTTGGCCACTTCCAGGCTGGTTTCCAGCCATTTTCAGCTTGGTCTTAGCTGGTCAGGCTGGAAAATGACCAGCTAAATCCAGCTAAAACCAACTTGACCAGCCTGGTTTAAGCTGGACATAGCTGGTTTTAGCTAGTCATTTTCCAGCCTGACCAGCTAAGACCAGGCTGGAAACTAGCCTGGAACTGGCCAAACCCCTCTAAAACCAGGCTGGTCGACTAGCTAAAACCAGCCAACCAGCCTAGGCTGGTTTAAGCAGTTTTTTCAGTAGGGTTTTTTTTGGGCACGGCTTAATTGTTTTATGTTCAATCCACTTAAATGTTTAAAAACATTTAAAAATGAATTAAGTTAACTTAATTCCTCCATGTTGACCCAACACAAATCATTTGTGTGGAACCCAGCATTTTATTTTACAGTGTGTTGTATAATACAAATTTAAATGCATATTTGCTAACAATATTGTAACCGAATTACTATTTAAAAGATTTGGGATGATGGATCGAGAAGTGCTGAAATATAAAACTCTGTCACTTCTGCAGCACTTTGTGGATTATTACTCTTAGCAATATGCCTTTAATATAATGCTATCAGTTACTGCCGGTACTCCAGGGCCTGTCACTGCTGCTTCAGACATATTAATGTTGTTCTCCGCTGTCTACAGTGAGCATTAGTAACACACTGTTCTCCTCACAGAGCTAAGATGGCGGCAAGATGGCGGCGCGTTCAGTTCGCGAAGCCCAGCGTCTCTCCAGTTTCTGCAATTTTGCGGTATTATTCCTGCTCATTTCGGGTCTGTTCGTGCAGAACAGCAGTGCCTTTACATCGTACACCCGACAGGAAATCTTGGATATTGGATTGTGCATTCCGGACAGTTTTATTAACAATCTTCGACTCATCCCTGAGATCGCCAGAACACCCGGGCCGAACAGCCCTACACGGCCGGGCAGAAGTGCTCGGAGGCGGCGCAGAGAACGTAAACAAAGACGGGGGAAGCGCGGCGGGCTAAGAGCTAAGCTAAAGCTAACACCACACCGGCTCTCTTTACCCAGCATCTTTCTCGCCAATGTACGGTCACTGGTGAACAAAATGGATGAGATTCGACTGCGCATCAACCACAGCAAAAGATTATGGAACTGTAATGTCATGATTTTCACAGAAACATGGCTAAACAGCGGGATACCAGACAACGCTATATCGCTAACGGAGCATCAAACATTCCGAGCAGACAGAACGGCGGATGACTCCGGTAAGACCAGAGGCGGAGGTTTATGCATTTATATTAACAAAGCTTGGTGCACAAACTCTGTCATCGTTGGGAGACATTGCTCTGTTAACCTGGAATTTCTAATGGTTAAATGTAGACCGTTTTATCTGCCACGGGAGTTCACCTCCACCATAATAACTGCTGCTTATATACCTCCCGACGCTGATGCCAAGCTCGCTATGAATGAACTTCATGCAGCCATCAGCAAACAACAGACTGCTCACCCGGAGGCTGCTTTTATTGTTGAGGGGGATTTTAATCACTCAAACTTAAAGACAGTGCTCCCCAAATTCCATCAAAACATTTTCTGCCACACAAGGGGAAACAAAACTTTAGACCAAGTTTACACAAACATGGCTGAAGCATATGCTGTGACCCCCCTCCCCCACTTGGGTCAATCAGACCACCTTTGTCTGTTTCTCACCCCCAAGTACTCACCCATCGTCAACCGTGTGAAGCCATCAGTAAGGACCATCAAAGTGTGGCCAGCGGGGGTGGACTCCACACTCCAGGACAGGTTTGAACACACAGACTGGAGTATGTTTGCTTCCCAGGCCACATGTGGCTCTCACACAGACATTGACAGTTACACTTCCTCTGTTCTGGAATATATCAACACCACCATAGACAGTGTTACAACCCAGAAACAGATCACCACATACCCAAATCAAATGCCATGGATGAACAAGGAGGTGCGCCTCCTGCTGAAGGCACGCAACACTGCATTCAGATCAGGGGATGCACAGGCCTACAGCACTTCCAGGGCTAATCTGAAGAGGGGCATCAAAAAGGCCAAGCACTGCTACAAGCTAAAGCTAGAGGAGCACTTTTCCAACTCTGATCCTCGGCGCATGTGGCAGGGCATCCAGGCCATCAGCAACTACAAACCCAGCCAGTCCACCCCCACAGCTACAAATGTCTCCTTTCTGAACGAGCTAAATGACTTTTATGCCCGCTTTGAAAGAGACAATACAGAACCCTACACCAGGAACACTACCTCAGCCGACCACTCAACTATCACACTCACCTCCTCAGAAGTCTACACCGCACTGAGTCGGATCAATGTGCGTAAGGCTGCTGGGCCAGATGGTATTCCTGGGCGCGTCCTCAAAGCATGTGCAGAACAGCTCACTGGGGTATTCACAGACATTTTCAACCTGTCGCTTAACCTAGCAACTGTGCCAACATGCTTTAAAACCACCTCTATTGTGCCGCTGCCCAAACACTCCAGCCCAACATGCCTGAATGACTACCGCCCTGTAGCACTCACACCCATCATCATGAAGTGCTTCGAGCGGTTGGTCCTGGCACATCTGAAAGACTCTCTGCCATCCACACTAGACCCACATCAGTTTGCCTACCGTGGCAACAGGAGCACAGAAGATGCCGTCTCCATAGCACTGCACTCTGTCCTCACTCACCTGGACAATAAAAACACTTATGCACGAATGCTGTTTGTTGACTTCAGCTCAGCATTCAACACTGTCATACCCTCTAAGTTACTGATCAAACTCAGAGACCTGGATATCGACACGTCTCTCTGCAACTGGGTTATGGACTTTCTGACTAACAGACCTCAGAATGTTAGATCAGGCCACATCTGCTCCACCACCGTCACACTCAACACTGGTGTACCCCAGGGCTGCGTGCTGAGCCCCTTCCTCTACTCTCTCTTTACCATCGACTGTAGGCCTGTGAACAGATCCAACACCATCATCAAATTTGCAGATGACACCACAGTGATTGGTCTAATCAGCAATAATGATGAGACTGCCTACAGGGAGGAGATACAGCATCTGGCCACCTGGTGCACCGACAATAATCTGCTCCTTAACACCAGCAAGACCAAGGAGCTCATTGTGGACTTCAGGAAGGGACGAACAGGCTCGCATGATCCCATCCACATTAATGGGATGGCCGTTGAGCCTGTCTCATCCTTCAAGTTCCTGGGGACCCACATCTCAAAGGACCTTTCCTGGACCACCAACACCTCCAGCCTGGTCAAGAAGGCTCACCAGCGCCTATTCTTCTTGAGGCA
>NW_026613712.1:0-47500 GCF_903798145.1 Danio aesculapii | reverse complement strand
TGATAATTTGGATTGAGAAAAAACAAACAGGACTAATGTGTAAGATTATATATTTTATTATTTGCATTCTTTTTGCCATGACAACCTTAAACATTGCGACTTTTAATGTTAACGGTTGTCGGAGCACCAAAAAGAGAGTTGCTTTATTTGATTATCTGCGGCTCAAAAAGGCTGATGTTATTTTCTTGCAAGAAACGCATACAGACCATCAAAATCAGGCACAGTGGCATAGTGGGTGGAAAGGAAATGTTTTACTAAGCCATGGCACAAACCTTAGTGCTGGTGTAGCATTTCTTTTTTCCCCACATGTCAGTATGCAGTCAAATGCAATAGAAATATACCCGGTCGTATATTGAGGGCTGATAATGTTATAGGAGATGCCTATTTCTCTTTTATTAATGTTTATGCACCAACTGTTGGTCCTGACCGTGTTTCTTTCTTTAAAATACTTTCTGATGGCATATTACAGTGTCCTCGGGGGAATATGATTGTAATTGGAGGGGATTTTAATTGCACTATTGATTCACCTCTGGACAGGAATCACAATGAACCTCATAATTCTTCTGCTGAGTGTTTAAAAAAAATAATTAATGAACATATGTTAGTTGATGTGTGGAGGGAAGCTTTTCCTGGAGTCAGACAGTACACATGGTTAAAAAATAATTCAAATAATTTGTCAGGGGCAAGGCTTGATTGGTTTTATGTTGAAAAGGGCACTAGAGGTAGGTTTTTTTAATAGCTCGATTGCACCATCTTTCTTGTCTGATCATCACTATGTATCAGTTGTTGTATCAGTCTCTCTTTCTAAGCCTTTTAAATCACATTGGCATTTTAATAATAGATTATTGCAGGACTGCACTTTTATTCACTCTTTCAATCTTTTCTGGAAAGCTTGGAGAAAGGAGAGAAGTCATTTTCAGTCACTGAGTCAATGGTGGGATGTGGTGGGAAAAACACAAACTAAGTCTTTTTGTCAGCAGTACACTGCCCATAATGCTGGAATGCTCAAAACAAGAACGAGGTCCCTCGAACAAGCTATACTTGGGCAAAGCAGTGACTGTACCAACAACTCAACTTTTACTGACTCTGTTGCAAACGATAAACTTCTTTTAAAAAATCTGTTGGAAGAAAAAGGAGAGGATGCCTTTCTGAGGACCAGGTTTGCACAACTGAATGATATGGATGCTCCCACATCTTTCTTTTTTGGACTTGAAAAGAAACCAAGGGAACAGAAAAGTCTTCATCAGCTGAAAATTCCAGGAGGGGGAGTGATAACTGATCAACAGGAGATTAAATCTTATGCCCTTTCATTTTATGAGGATTTATACTGTTCAGAGTTATGTGACAACACAGCAGTCAACTCACTGTTAAAGGAGGTATCAAAATTATCAGAAGAAGAACAAAATGACTTGGATAAGCCTTTGACTTTTGGAGAGCTTTCGCAAGCTGTCCAAGAAATGTGTTCGGGGAAGTCACCTGGTCTGGATGGACTTACAGTGGAATTTAAGGCGTTCTGGGAACTATTGGGTCAGGACATGTATGAAGTCTTTCTTGAATGCATTCATCAAGGCACCCTTCCTCTGAGTAGTAGAAGGGCCATTCTGACTTTGATCCCTAAAAAAGGAGACCTTGGATGTTTAAAGAACTGGCGGCCAGTATCACTAATATGTGTTGATTTTAAAATATTATCTAAATCTCTGACCAATAGACTTTAGCAATATATGGCCTCAGTTATTCACATGGACCAAACTTTTTGTGTTCCGAAAAGGACAATTTTTGATAATCTCTTTTTGATAAGAGATATGATTACTGTGGCCAAAATGCACAACATGGACATTGGGTTCCTTTCCTTGGATCAAGAAAAAGCTTTTGACAGAGTTGATCACCAGTATTTATTTAAAACACTAGAAGCTTTTGGTTTGGCCCTTATTTTGTGTCTCTCGTTAAGATGTTATACAATAGAATTTTTAGCATGCTGAAGATAAATGGTTCATTAACCAGGCCTTTTCCTGTAACTAGAGGAATAAGGCAAGGGTGTCCTCTTTCTGATCTTTTATATGCAATTTCTATTGAACCTTTGCTAATATCACTCAGGAGGCAACTGAGCGGTTTTAATATTCCTAATAACCCTTCAGTCAAACTTACAGCTTATTCTGACGATGTAACAGTAGTTATAAAAGATTCAAAAGATGTTTCAATTTTTAACTTCCTCTTTAAACACATATCAGCAAGCCTCATCAGCACGTATTAATTGGGAGAAATGTACATCCTTATTGTTGGGTGACTGGCAGGATGCAGGACCACCTAGTTTACCTCAGCAATGTAGCTGGGCCAAAGATGAGTTCAGAATCCTTGGAATATATTTTGGGACAAACGAATATACAGATAAGAACTGGCAAGGGTTAGCAGACAAGGTAATTTTAAGAATTCTTAAATGGCGATGGATTCTTCCACACCTCTCCTTTAGGGGGAGATGTTTGGTCATTAATAATTTAGCAGCTTCTATGCTATGGCACTATGCTATGGCATTTACTGTTTTGGATCCGCCAAAAGAATTACTTTCTGGAGTACAAAAGGCATTTGTTAATTTTTTTGGGATGGCTACCATTGGCTTCCTCCAGGTGTCCTTTATCTACCTGTGGCAGAGGGTGGTCAAGGGCTAATACACCTAGAGTCCAAGGCCTTGGCAATGAGGCTACAGTCACTACAAAAGCTTTTGTACAATTCTGAACCTGCGCCTTGGGTTTTATTTGGATCATTTATACTACAGAAAATTGGTGGATTCGGTATAGAAAAACAGTTGTTTTTAATGCAGAAGAATCTCCTGGAAAAAGTGCAATCATTGCCTTTTAGGTTTTATTTGGAATTGATCAAGTTTTGGAGTTGTTTTAAAATTTTGAGACATGAAGATGACCATTATGGTGTTTTAGAACCTCTTTTTTTTCAATCCACTTTTTCAGTTAGACAATGTGCCATCTTCTTTAATTACTAAATGTGTGACTGCTGGCTTAACAAAAGTCATCGATCGGATTGATTAAATGATGGCCAATGGAAACCAGCACATGTAATTGCCAGTCAAACTGGGATAAATTCATTAAGAATCGTAGAAGGTCTAATGAAGAATATTAGGGCAGCTTTTCCACAGAGTTTTACTGATTTTATTAACAATGTTCTACGGTGTGGATTTATCCATAGGTCTTTTCCTGTACTTAAAGTTGTTCTTAAAGATTGGGAATCTGATGAGAATAACCAGATAAAATTGCTGAAAGGGTATGGTGCATTGGATTTTAATGGCATTGAGAAAAAGGTGTTATACCATATGTGTGTGAAAATTTCACAATTGGGTCAGTTGTTGCAAAGACCGGACACTAAATGGAGGTCTTGGCTTTCTGTTTCCACTGATATCCATCCATCTTGGAGGTTATTTTATAAGCCTCCTACCTCCAAAAGATGTGGAGACATTCAGTGGAGAATACTACATTGTATTATAGCCTCAAATTCTTTTGTGTCCAAGATTAATGAGACTGTTCAACCAGTATGTCCTTTTTGTAACCTTCTCGACAATGTTTTTCATATGTTCTGTGAATGTGTCAGACTTAAACCATTGCTTGAACTATTAGAGAATATGATTGTAAGATTAGGCTTTATTTTTTGTAATAGTCTATTCATTTTTGGTTGCAGATACAAGAAGTCTTGTCAGCAAAAATGCACACTTATCAATTTCTTAATTGGACAAGCTAAACTTGTGATTTTAATATCTCATCAATGTAAAAATTCTGGTGAAAATGCAAACATAATTACTCTGTTTAAATCTTTAGTGGAGTCGCGAGTGGTGATTGAATATACATATTACAAACATATCAATAATATTCTGTATTTTGAATGGAAATGGGGTATTGGAGGGGTTTTGGTGACTGTGTGTGATTCAGGAAAATTGGTGTTTAATTGGTAAATGTTAGTTTTATTAAAAACTTAAAATAAAAAAAAAAAGGAATATTTTATAATTTTTTGGATGGTGTATTCAAAGAATTTTAATGTTCATTAAAGGTGTTGTGAAAAGTCAAAAAGTCTCTCTCTCTCTCCCCCCCTTCTCTCCCTCTCTCTCCCCCCCTTCTCTCCCTCTCTCTCCCTCTCTCTCCCTCTCAGATTCAGATTCAGATTCAGATTCAAAGAGCTTTATTGGCATGACTGTAAAACAAATCACAATGTTGCCAAAGCAATAACAAAACACAGAACATACATATAGATAAAAGAGAAATAAGTAATAATAAACAAACACATGTATATATATCGCTATATTATAAATATCTGTTGTCACAATAAACAAGTTCATTAAAAAGATGAATAAAACTATATAATAATAGATGATAAGGACAGAGAGCTTTAATAAGGGATGAGGGGGTTCAGCCTTTTTCTCTCATATGGTGGCATGAGGACACGTACTGTGCTGCTAGGTGGAGACACTTTTCATTTTTTCCCAGAATATAATGGAGTTTCTCCATATCTGTGGCTTGCTGGAATTGTGGAAGAATTCGAGATATTTGTGTGAAGTAAGCATCTCTTATGCTCTCATATTTGCTGCAGTGAGTGAGGAAATGCAGCTCATCCTCCACAACTCCAGCAGAGCAATGTGGACACAGTCTGAGCTCTGGGCTCCTCCAGCTGCGCTTATGTCGGCCCGTCTCCACACTCAGACTGTGCCCACTCAGACGGTACCGGATCATCAGCTTTCTCTGACCATGGCTCTTAATGTTGGTCAGGTACGGGGCCAGTTCATAACCAGGTTTAATCTGGTGGAAGCATGCTAACTTTTTTATTTGTTGAACTTTAGTTTGCCAATTGAGTTTATATTCCTCCTGGGTAATCCTTTCTATTTCTTTAGTCTTTATATGTTGGGACTGGGTTTGTGAATTTAGTTGGTGTTTTTCCACTATATAGTGCATGGGGTCGCTGGCCGGATGTGCATTTCTATATTTGAGGGCTTGCTGATGGTAGCTCTCAGGGCTGGAGTCAGACAGATGGAGCCAGAACTTCCCTGCTCTCTTCTGGATTTCTGAGAGCAGAGGGAACCTGCCTAGTTCTGCTCTGCAACCAAGGCTAGGTGTACTTCTGTGAACTCCAAGGATGTTTTTGCAAAATTCCAGATGAAAGATTTCAACTGGACTTTTTTCCCAAGATTCATAGTTTAATTTAAATGCGGGTCCCCAGAGTTCACAGCCATACAGCAGGACTGGCTTTACAATGGCTTTACAATATTTTCAGCCACAGTTTAATGGGCGGGTTAAATTTAAAAAGGGTTTTTTTAATACAATAAAAAGCCCTGCGTGCCTTAGCGGTCAAGTCTTTTAGGGCTTGACCGAAGTGTCCAGAAGCTGTGATTGTCAGACCCAAATAACTATAAGAGGTGACGTGCTCAAGAGTTGTTCCTCTGATTTTAAAAGTGTCCCTTTTTTTGTCAGTCAGATGAGGTTTTTTACAAAAGATCATGATCTTGGACTTCTGCATGTTAATGGGTAATGCCCAGTCTGTGCTGAACTCCTCCAGGATGGAGAGGCTGTAGTGAAGACCATCTTTATGAGGAGACAGCAGCAGCAGATCGTCCGCATACAGGAGACATCTAATCTCTCTGTCCTCCAGGCTCAGGCCAGGACTACAAGACTTCTCAAGTGCTGATGCCAATTCATTGATATAAATGTTAAATAGAGTCGGGCTGAGACTGCAGCCTTGACGGACTCCTTTACTCTGAGTGAAATAATCAGTCCGCTTATTGTTTATTTTTACACAACACTTATTGCCATTATAAATGTCCTTTATTATGTCATAAGTTTTTCCACCAACTCCACTTTGTAAGAGTTTTAGGAAAAGCCCATTGTGCCACACCGAATCAAAGGCTTTTTTAAAATCAATGAAACAGCCGAATATTTTCCCTTGTTTCGTCTGGTGGGCATGTTTTTGTATGAGTGTTTGGAGTGTGTAAATGTGATCTGATGTTCTCTTTTTAGGCATAAATCCAATCTGACTATTATTTAAAATCTTGTTTTCCTGGATGAACCCAATCAGTCTATCATTAATGATTGAGCAGAATAATTTCCCCAGGTTACTACTCACTGTGATGCCCCTATAGTTATTTGGGTCGTACTTCTCACCATTTTTAAACATTGGCGTGATCAAATTCTCCTTCCAAATTTCTGGAAAATGTCCCGAATCTAACAAGAGGTTGAATAATTTCAAGACAGCGTTTTTTAATTGAGGACTGCTGTGTTTCAGCATCTCATTAGAGATTTCATCTGAGGCACAGGACTTTTTATTTTTTAGAGTTTTAAATTTTTCTGTTAACTCATTTAATTGTATTGGGATATCTAAATAGTTTTGCTGATCTTTAATAGTATTTTCTAATATATGTAATTGGGAGGTCAGATGTTTTTGTTTTTGGGTCAATTCTTTTTGTGAATAGAGTTTTTCGAAATGTTTGCTCCAGATTTTTGGGTCTTGAATGGGAGTTTGTTTGGATTCTTTGGATTGATTTAATTTTTTCCATAATTCCCAAAACAAATTTGATCAATAGCCTCCTCAATTTGATCCAATTTTAACTTCATGTGATTAGCTTTCTTTTCTTTTAATAGTGATTTATACATTTGGAGGGTTTGTTGGTATTTTCCTCGTGTGTGTTGGTTTGTAGGATCTCTGTGTTTTTTATTTGACAATTGTCTCAATTCTTTTCTTGTATTTTGACATTCTTTGTCAAACCAGCCAGCTGTAGTTTTTCCTTTTTTAGATTTGTAATTCAGATTTCTCCTCAGAGTTTTTTGGGCAACAGTTGAAAAAATATTGGTCAGCTGTTCGGTTGCTAAACTTATAGTTTGTTCCTCTTTACCAAATGGAGTCAGTATGAATGCATTGATCGTGTTCTCCACTTGAGAGTTGTGGAGCTCTGCTTCATACTGGGCAGCACTGTCTTTACTCCAGATTAATTTAGGTGGCAGGGGATGCAGTTTTATTTTTTGTTCTGAGAATAGACAGGCCTTCTCTGATCTTTTCAGGCTGAGTACAATGTGGCTGTGGTCTGAAAATGGCAGTTGTGGCATCACTGTAAAATAATTAATTATACTGTGGTCAATGTCTGTAATGGCATAGTCTACTGTGCTGACCCCTAGGTGTGAACTATATGTGGGTCGACCCAGAGAGTCACCCTTTGTTCTGCCATTCACTATATACACACTATTGCAGAGCTGCAGGACTTGTTTTCCATGTTTGTTTATGATGTTGTCATAGTTTTGCCGCATTTTATCAAAACATGTTTGATCATATGTGTGCGACCCAATAGTATATTTGTCACCATCTGAACTAATGCAGTCTGCCTCCTTCCCTGTTCTGGCGTTCAGATCTCCCATTAATAAAACTGAGCCTAGAGACTGAAAATAACTGATCTCTGACTGCAGGATTGAGAAGATCTCTTCATTATAATAAGGGGACTCGTACGGGGGGATGTAGGTGGCGCACAGATACATGTCCTCACATGAACATAAAAGCTCTTTTTTAATTTTTATCCAAATATGTGTTGTTCCTTTTTTTACAGGCTGAATATACTGCCACAGGTGATCTTTAAACCAAACTATAATTCCTCCTGAATCTCTTCCATTTTTAACATTAGGCTGTTTGATTGAAGGGACACATAGCTCTCTGTAGTTTGGGGGAGTGTGGGAATAAGAGTCTAAACGACTCCATGTCTCAAGTAATATAATTATATCTGTACTATATACAATATTTACAAAATCAGGGAAAGTAGTTTTCTCCCCAAAGGCTGAAGAGAACATTCCTTGAATGTTATAACTTGTTATTTTAAAAGAAGTCATTGAGTAATAGCGCAATTACCAGAATAATGCACGAGTTTGACCCGAAAAATCAAATCAAATCAAATACTAGTGAATACATAGCAATAATAATAATAATAATAATAATAATAATAATAAATTATCAATACAATTCTATAGGTCATTTCATGACTATATAAAATTACAATGACTAGATCATTTACACACTATATGTCCACTGTAAATTTAAGCTAATAAATGGTTGCAAATCATTTTCAGCATTTGTTTTATCTGTGTGAGGTCACCGGGGTCAGAGCTACCTCTGTGTGCCACTACAGTGGAGTAGCTGTCCGCCTGGTTGCCGGGGAGATGCTCAATCCTCTCTTCACGGCTCCAGGGTGTTTTTTGAGCACTATTAAGGGTTGATGCCTTGATAGTTTTTGCGAACAGTCTCATGCCCTCTTGGTGGATGTGTATATGATCATATAGGTGCTGATGTGTGATGTGTCTCCCTCTCTATATGGACGTTGGGCATTTTAGAACAGATTTTGGTTATCTCCTCGTTGATTGTGTTGATGGACCTCTGTGGGATGTCTCTGCGGGGCAGAAGGGTTGAGATGATGACTTTGGCTCTGGGGAAGATCCTGTTAGCTGTCCTCACTGCGTTGGTCAAGGCTTTGGTGACGTCCACCCTCTGTGTGCTGAGGTCATTGGTCCCAGTGTGCAAGATGATGTGTGTTGGAGCCCCCAGAGCTCCCTCTTGCAGCAGTCTCACAGCAGCCTGAGCTGTGGGACACCAGAACTTCTGCACTGATCTGCCTGCAAACAGCCGTCTGTGGTCGAGGTGGTGGCCGTTAGAGTCACAAAGGATGACGATATGCTCTTTATTTTTGTGTTCTCTGCTGTTGTTCATGGATGGTGTTGTAGCTGGTGGATGGTGCTGAGTGCTGCTGTTCTTCCTCCTGAAGCTCTTAGATGTTCGGGGAGACTGATGGGCTACAGGGCTGATGGAACTCTGACAGTGGATGTTTACACTCTGTTGTTGAGTAGTATGTGTGGAGGATTTAGCCATGGAAGTATTGTGTGTTTGTGTACTGCTGACATGCTTCTGCTGAGTTGTGGAGCTGCTGTGTGTTTGTGTGCTGACACAGCGCTGCTGATGTGTTATGTGTAGCTGGGCTCTGGTCTCCTCCAGCAGTCTCTCCAGTGTGTGTCCGTGTTGTTCTCTTCTGCCCAGTCCTCTCTCTCTCTTCAGCTCCTGCCGCAGCTCCTGGTTGGCCTCCTCCAGCTGCCTGACGGCTGAGCAGAGCTGATGTAGCTGCTGTATGCTGTGGTGGTTGGTCAGGTTCAGTAGCTGATGGAGGCTGTTGCTGGTTTGCTCCTTAAACAAGAAAAACTCCTGCTCCAATCAGCGACGTTGTCTCTTAGGGCCTTTATCTTTGGAGAAGCAGGAGAGCTGGTGTGTCTATGTATGCAGGAGTCCTGGAGATTATAGGCTCTGTAATGGTGACCGAGGAAGTGCTGGATTCATCTTCAGCTGTCTCTTTACTTCAGGATCTTTTTTAATTTGTGAACCTCCATTTTAAAGTTTCTGAAATTCTTCTGGAATTCATTAAGGCTGGATTCTGGTCCTTGGATCATGACTGTACCGTTGTGGTAGATGTTAATAGTCATTTTTGTGTTGTTGCCTCCTTCCAGGGTTAGTTGTCTGCCTTTGCTGATGCCTCCTTTTCTCATACATGCCATGGCAGAGCAGAGGACGGTGTGCCAGGCTGATGGGTGTTCAGTAAAGAAGAGCAGGTTACACTGGACTCTGTTGTCTTCTGGTCCACTGTAGTCAGACAATAATACTTCTGGATTCTCTCTCAGGATCATTTCTTTCATCCTTTTCTTTTCTTTAACCGATTTAGTTTCTCTTGGATAGATTATCTCCAGCTCCTCTTCATTTTTGAAAAATGCCTCAGCTCTAGGTAGACCCATAGTGTTCTTAACTGAAATAACTGCCGCTGGTGTTAGCTTTAGCTGTTAGCTTGATGTTTAATTGAATGCAGTTTTCAGTTGGTATTAATTTCTTTTTAGAGGTCTTACCTTAATATTCTTCTGCCTCTATTGTTCACAGATGAGTATCCAATAAGTTTAGTCAAGATTTGGGTCATAAAAAACATACATTTCTGGTAAAAATTATGTTGGCTCAGGAGCTGACTTTTTTGCAGCCAACTGCCATTTCCTCTCTCTCTCTCTAAAAAAAGCATTCCTACTAGCACTAAATTCTCCGAGCACAAACAAGTTACTTTGTATAACTAGCACATCATGAGTGTTGAATACCTCCTACTCAATTTTAAGTCGTTTTGACTGAATTAAATGTAGATATTAAACAACTGAATTTTGTAAAAGGAAAAGCCTATATTAAGTTCACAAACTTTGGAAATGATTACTTGTTACACTAAAATGACATGTTTTTTTATAAAAGGATAGTTCACACAAAAAAAAACTAATTTTCCATCATTTATTCAGATATTTTGTAGAATGTTAGAAACTTATCCATGTTGGAAGAATGTTTAAAACCTGTAACCACTGACTTCCATATTAGTGGGGGATACTTTGGGATGCAGTGGTTTTCAACATTCTTTAAAATATCTTCTATTCAACAGAACAATAGATTTGTTTGGAGAATGTCAGATGATGGCAGAAATGTCATTTTGGGATTAATTTCTCCCTATAATAATTTATAAAACGAAATATATAAATAAAGAATATAATTTATATGTTTTTAAACAATATGTAATATATATATATATATATATATATATATATATATATATATATATATATAATATTATATATATATATATATTATATATATATATATATATATAATAAAGTATTGAATTACAAACAATTGTACTCATTGTAAGGTTGTATTGCAAGTTGAGAACATTAATTATAAACTATAAAAAATTGCTTAGTCCTCCTTAACATTTAGCCAGTTGCTAAGACAGTCCAGTCTATTGACATTATTGGGGGACAATGATGTGGCCAAGGGGTACATCAAAGGCAGGTACCAAAGACTAAAGACTTCTTACAGAGACTTTGGTCACACCATCTCTAAACATTTAATTCTAAACAACTTTGAGAGATACAGACACCTAAAGACTATAGAATACAGAATGCCTTAAAGAGACTTTGGACAGTCAGCAATGTCAGATGTTTGCACTTATTGCTAGGAAACGCGCGCACACACACACACACACACACAACACACACACACACCACACAACAGACAACAGGCTCAGTATAGCGCACCCGGTGAGCGAGGTATCCCTTCAGATGCATCAACACGTATGATCGCGTTCATCACATTTACTTAAACTAAACGTTCTAAAGTATGGCTGTATTTTACGAGCAAGGATTCTATAATAACACACAACAACAATAATAATATAATAATAATAATATAATAAGAATAATAATAATAATAATAATGCATTTAATTTAAAGATGCCCTTCATGACACTCAAGGTCACGGTACAGGACAGCAAGAACAATCAGTTCAAATAAAAACACAATAAAAGTCAATAAAATACAATACAAACTTTTAAAAATGCAGTCGGTTAAAGTGAATAAGCTGTTCTAAACAGATGTGTTTTGAGTTTGGTTTAAATTGTGAAAGAGAGTCTATATTACGGAGATCAGGAGGAAGTGAATTCCAAAGCTGAGAAGCAGAGTGGCTGAAGGCTCTGTTCCCCATGGTGACAAGGCGGACAGAGGGAACAGTGAGGTGAATGGAAGAAGAAGACCTGAGTGTTCGAGAAGGTGTGGCGATATGAACAAGATAGCAAGGGATGGAGGAGCAAGATTGTGGATGGCTTTAAAAGTGAGAAGTATTTTATAATTAATTCTGAAAAAGATGGGAAGCCAGTGAAGCTGTTGTAGAATGGGTCTGATGTGACAGATAGAGGTTTTTTTTGTGATATATGGGCTGCAGCATTTTGTACCAGTTGTAATTTATGAAGAGTTTTATTAGGGAAGCCAAAGAGAAGGAAATTACAGTAGTCTAAATGGGATGTGACTAAACTATGAACAAAAATGGCAGCTGAATGAGGTGTGAGGAAAGGACGTAAACGATTTATATTTCGAAGGTGGAAATAAGCGGATGGGTGACATTATTAACATGTGCAGTGAATGAAAGGGTGCTGTCAAGATGACCCCCAGACTTTAACATGAAGGGAGGGGGTAATGACAGAATCATCTGTGGGAATGGAAAAGCTATGTGATTTATTTAAAGTGGATGTGTACCTATAAGTAGAAGTTCAGTTTTATTGTCATTTAATTTCAGGAAGTTTGATGAACCAGGATTTGATGTCTGCAAAGCAGTTAGTAAGGGATGAAGGTGGGAGTTTGTGGTTGGGTTTGGTTGATAGGTAGAGCTGGTGTCATCTGCGTAGCAATGAAAATGAATTTGGTGTTTGGAAAATATAACCAAGTGGAAGAAGATAGATATAAATAGCAGCGGACCCAAAACTGAACCCTGGGGCACACCAGTAGTGACGGGACTGATGACAGGTGAAAGACTTTAATTGAATGAACTGAGTGCGACCTGAGAGGTATGAATGAAACCACTAGAGGTGTTTCCCAATGCCAATTGAGCGAGCCTGTCCAGAAGAATGTTATGTGAGATTGTGTTGAAAGCCGCACTTAGATCAAGCAGAAGAAGAATGGATAGTGAACCAGAGTCAGCTGCTAGGAGGAGGTCATTAGTGATTTTGAGAAAGCTGTTTCTGTGCTATGTAGTGGGCAAAACCAGACTGGAATTGTTCGTATAAGTTATACAGGAAAGATGGGTGTGAAGTTGAGCAGCAGTTTTTTCAAGAATTTTGGAGATGAATGGAAGTTTGGAAATAGGACGAAAGTTATTGAGGTTATTGGGATCTAAACCAGGTTTTTTTTAAATTGGAGTAACAGCAGCAACTTTGAGAGAGGAAGGAACAATACCAGTTAGAGAGGAGTGAATTATGTCAGTGATGAGAGGGACAGGGAAGGGAGTATGGCCTTTAAGAGAGTAGTAGGTAGGGGGTCTACCTGCAGGTAGATGGTTTGGATTTAAGAATAAGACTACATATTTCAGTTACTGAGGGTAGTAAAAATTCTGAGAATGAATGAGAGGGGGTGAATATGACTTGGACAGATGGATTCAAAACAGAAGTGGACAGAATTTGCTGATAGATGTGTTCAATTTTTGAAGAGAAAAATGAAGCTAAGTTGTTACAGAAATCCACGGTATATAGGTTTGGAGGAAGTGAGATAGAGGGTTTTGTTATGTTGTAAAGAGAGAAAAGAGGGCTTTAGAATTGCCTTCATTGGAACTGATTAAACTGGAATAGTATGTGATTTAGCTGCAGAAATAGATCTTTATAGTGATGAATGTGATTTGCATACATGTCCCTGTGTACAGTGAGATTGGTTTTCCTGTAGAGTCTTTCAAGCTGACGTCCTTTTGATTTTAATTGTCTAAGAGCAGGAGTGAACCGGTGCAGACAGAGTAAATGAAACAGTCCTGGTTTTTAGGGAGCATGATTATTTAGAGGTTATGAAGGTTATTGTTGTAGTGAGAGAGCAGTTCATCTGGTGTATAGACAGTCATACTGGAAGCTGTTGATTCAGAAGATAAAGTGTCCAAGTTGATTTTAATTTTTCGGAATGATATTGTGTGAAGGATTACATTTGGAAAGTGAGAGATTAACACTGAATGAAAGAAGCATATGATCAGAGAAAGGGAAGGAGTCAGCTTTACAGTTATCAGGTGTAACACCAGAACAGCAGATCAAGTCCAGAATATGACCTTTATCATGTGGGAAAGTCTACGTATTGTTGAAGTCCAAAACTATCTAAACAGGATGTGAATATTTGTGAGAGTATTGTAGTTATTGTCCATATGAATGTTAAAATCTCCAAGAAGTATTATGTTGGGCGAGAGTGTAGAAAGATGAGTCATGAACGCTGTGAAGTCAGCAATAAATTTGTTATTTGGCTTTGATGGGTGGTACAAAACAGCAATGATTGTGGGAGTTGGTCCAGTGAGCTGACACACAGTTACCTCAAATGATTGGCAGTTAGGAACGGTAACTGACGCGATCCTCCATTTCTCGCGGTGAATTATCACGAGACCGCCTCCTCTGCCACAGTCACGCTGTCGAGAAATATAAACAAACCCCGGTGGAGTAGCATCATTTAGGGAAATAAAGTAATTTGGCTGCTAAGTTTCAGTTAGGCAAAAAAGTCAAACTTAAGGTCAGAGAGGAGGTCCTGCACAAGATACCCCTTACTCAAAAGCTAGCGGATGTTAAAAAGACCACAGTTGACATTGTGCTGGGTTTGACAGCTGTGTAGCCAACCTGGTCAGGCGGGTTAACACACTGTGATCAGTTCGGCAGTGGAAATTCCTCTGTGGACGTCGAGAAGTTGACCAAAATTACTTTATGGAATTGGTTTCGTCGTATTGAAAGTTCAGACGAGAGCCACGGTGGATTTAATTCCCTTGAGGCAAGTGCAGGATGTCCCGGTGCTGAAGCAGATAAGGTGAAGGTGGATTGTGTGGATATAGGTGGAATTTCAGAAGTTTGGCTGCAGTATACTGGAGCAGCGCTGTCGATGGATGATAGACACACAGGACAGTCCAGGCAAGCAGAAACCACACACTGTTAATCCACATCGTTGTCATTGAAGATTGTGAAAACAACATAAAATACCCGGAGTTCTGACACAGCAACCTGAAGCAGACGCTTTACAAATGTTGCATGTAAGGGAAAACACATCAAACTTAATGAAACATTTGAGGATGCGTGGAATCAACTTAAAGGCAGAGAAATGAGCTGTCTTTGACAGCTTGCGACATCATCTGGTATTTTTACTAAATACATTTACATGGACACCAATACTACGATTTTATGATTAAGATACTCTGATTAAGAGTCTACCATGTAAGCAGTGATTTTTGATTACCTTAAAGGACCACCCAAGTCCAAAAATGCAGAGGTTTTTCTTTCCGTTCGCCATGCGGTATCAAATTCCATTAAACAGCACTCTTCCAGTAGTCCTTACTTCATTTTTTTATCCAATAATTGTCACGGGGCATGAAAAATATGTTGCTGAATGAAAGTGAACTGCTGAACTGCAGTTAAAGTCTCAAGATTAAAAATGAAACACTCGAAATTGCATGAAACTCTGGAGGAAACGCTGGATAGCCTAGTAATGCGACATTAATTGTTTTATACTGAATCTTTCCTTCTAAAAGCGCTTCCTTGGTCTTATCCATATTTCTTTGCATGTTAAAACACGTCGACCACAACAGGAAATAAAAAAAACTACAACTGCAGTACATGCAGTACTATTAATATATATATATAATATATATATATATATATATATATATATATATATATATATATATATATATATATATATATATATATATATATATAATTTCCAATACATTAACATGCGTATAATGGGTGTTTAAAATGTGTCGGATTCTGAATAGGTCTGGGACTTAAAGATTTGGGGTTTTACAATAAAAGTAAATTGGTCTCCATCTTCCTCTTGTGGTTGGATATTTTTAGTGCAAAATGGTACTGTATTCCTCTCATGGCGCTCTCTATAGCATTGATTATGTTATGGTAGTTGAATTTTGTGACTGTAGTTCTGGAATCCATCTGTTACATTAAAATTCCAAGTATTTTTAGTTTTGCATGTAGAATCTTCATGTTCTTTCTTCATGTTTACACTGGCTATAAGCAAGTAAAAGCAAAGATAAATGACAAAATGTCAATTTTAAGAGGTAACTTTTATAAAATAACCTAACTAGATAGTTATACATAGCACAGTAATTAAATAATACATTCATAGGCCACTTTTTTTTTGGAAAAACTCTTCATCTTCTTAATGTGAATATCTAACCAACTGATCACATGTAAACAACTAGAACTGGTCAAGAAGATCTGCTGTACAATACTGTAGTTCAAATCGAGCATCAGAACGAAAAAGAGCGACTATTCAAATGGATAATTCCCCCCAAAACGAAAATATGTTTAAATAATCATGTGAAAACATTCATGAATTTCTTTCTTGGCAACGCAGTGGTGCAGTAGGTAGTGATGTTGCCTCACAGCAAGAAGGTCACTGGTTCAAGCTTTGGCTGGGTCAGTTGTCGTTTATGTGTGGAGTTAGCATGTTTTCTCCGCATTGTGGGGTTTTCTCCGGTTTCCCCCACAGTCCAAAGACATGCGGTACAGGTGAATTGGGTAGGCTAAATTGTCCGCAGGGTATGAGTGTGAATGAGTGTGTATGGATGTTTCACAGAGATGGGTTGCAGCTGGAAGGGCATCTGCTGGAAAACATATGCTGGATAAATTGGCAGTTCATTCCGCTGTGGCAACCCCAAATTATTAAAGGGACTGAGTTGAAAAGAAAATTAAATTAATGAATGAATTTCTTTCTTCTGTTGAACACAAATTGCTTTTGAAGAAAACTGAAAATCGGTAACCATTGACTTACACAGTAGAAAATTTAAAATCATTGCTTACCAGTTTCCAGCTTCTTTCAAAATATTTTAAAGAAAGTAAATCAAACAATTTTGTGACAAGCACAGAGTGAGTAAATGATGAAAGAATTTACAGTTTTGAGTGATTTAAACTGGGTCCCTTTAAGTAATTTAGAATGTAAAGTATTTTGATTTTTGTACACAAACCATTTCAAGGGTTTACAGAGAATGGTTTGGGGAAAACAAAATTAATACAAATACAATAAGCCAATGTTCTGTGGGCAAAAGAAAAATTACTTGTTGATGCCAGAGGTCAGAGGAGAATGCACAGACTCATTCAGTTTAATTGAAAGGGAGCAATAACTTGAAAATAACCATTCAATAAAACCAAGGTATGCGAAAGGCAGAATAAAGTGGCCATTGAGTGAATGACACTACACACTCTTGTATTTCCTACTACAGACACTAGATGGAAGCAAAAACATACAGTGGAAAAACATGCAAGAGTTCCAATAAGTACAAGTCAACTTCTCTTTAGTTCTTCAGAGGTTTTCACGTATAACTATTCATATTCTGATGAAAAACGATTTATTTTAACTGATTTTTAACTACTTAAACAGATAGTTCACCTAAAAATTACAATTCTGTCATATTTTACTCACAAGTAAGAGGCTCATAGTTTGCAACCACTTGATGGGAAGTAAATAATGAGTAAATAAAAAATATTTGGCTGAACTATCCCCTTTAATGGTGGTGCCATGGGGTTCAAAGTCTAGATTTAAGCACAGGCTGTACCTTGCAGTGAGTTGGCGCCGTTGACCATGTTGGCATGAGGTACACTACAGGTCTGCAGGATGCGGGTCTGGGAGATGCTGGCAGAGAGCATTTCCTGTGCTGGAGATGCACAAAACACAACACCGCACTGTCATTACACTCACACACACACAACTTCAAGCTTGTTCTTTGTGTGTTTATTATGCGCCATAATGTTAATGCGTAGAAGAGCAATGGTTGACGCAGTTGCAACTTGACGTACCTGCCATCATGCCGTAGGTGGTCTGCTGGTTGCTATAGTGACATGGGGGCATCGGGTAGTGGAGGCTGGCTGATGCATTGCCCAAAGCAGAAGTGGACAGGTGCATATGGGAGCGCTTGGATGACTGGACCAATGGGAGACCTGAGGGGACTAAAGAAGACAATAATATAAGTTATACTTGAGACAGATAGATAGATAGATAGATAGAGATAGATAGATAGATAGATAGATAGTATAGATAGATAGATAGATAGATAGATAGATAGATAGATAGATAGATAGATAGATAGATAGATAGATAGTAGATAGATAGATAGATAGTTTTAGCAGGACTAATAGAGGAACAAATTATTCGATTTCATAGTTAATTATTAAGATATAACTTTAGTTTTTTTCTGATTGCTTAAGCACAATTTTGAAATTAAGGCTCATTTTGTCAAAACACTACACACAATTTACACATCCCCACACACACACACACAAACAGCAAAACACATCAGAACTTTTGCAAAAGGGAACACTTTGTCAAAACTTTACACTATAACAAAACACAATTTTAACAGCGTACAGAACACACATGCCTCATTCAATATAAATCTGTTTGCTTCATTTACACACTGCTGTAATCAATCTTAAACACTCGTATCATTTTAACTGACTAATACTGATATAATCAGGTTTGAGAGATATTGCTGTAAAAAAATGAACATACTGTATTCAACAAACAGTGATAGACTGATAGCTAAATATTGCCCTATCCTAACAAACCATACAACAATATAAAGCTTATTATTCAGCTTTCTGGTGATGTATACATTTCAAGTAAAATAAAAATCCATTCCCTGTCTCCTGTTTACCAATCTTCCTCACTTTCTGCTTTCTCTTCCATACTGCAACATTGGCTTATTTATTGGAAATTAATATTATAGCTCCTGTAAAACATATTTATTGAAGACTAATATTAATAGCTATCTACTGTAAACATGTTATGAAGACTAATAGTTATATGTATTGCTTTTTATTGTGGTTACAGCTGATTGGTGTGTCTACTTTCTTAGCAGTGTGTGTGCACACCTGAGGGATGTGTTAACCAATGGTTCATGTGTGTGTTCATTTGAAATTGCAAGGAAATTCCATTATGAAAAAATTCTGTGTCAAAATCATCCAAGTGTGTTTAGTGATTTGCATATCACTGTGTAATGATTTGCAAAAAGTGTGAAGCTGACAATGTGCTTACAGTTGTGCAAGTCTAGCCTTGTGTTTTGCTCCTTGAGTGTACTATTTTGCTAATTGTGGGAAAAGTTAAATTTTAGTGTGTTAGCAATCATGAAAAACTTTAATTAACACGAGGATATGCATTGATAAGATCAAATTATGTTCAGAGCATAGTTTAAAATAGACTGACCATCAGTTAAACTATAGTAGGCTATAAGATAACACACACAGTTGTCTAATTAAATAGGCTATTAAATACACAGTTGGTCACTTAGGCCTATTACAGTTTTTTTTCTGATTGCTTAAGTACAATTTGAAATTAAGGCTCATTTTGTCAAAACACTACACACAATTTCCACATCCACACACAAACAGCAGAACACATCAGAACTTTTGCAAAATGAAACACTTCCTTCAAAACTTTACAACACTATAACAAAACACAATTTTGACACCGTACAGAACAGACACGTTTCATTCAATATAAATCTGACTAATACTGATACAGTCGGGTTCAGAGGTATTGCTATAAAGTGCATGAACATACTGTTTTTACCAAACAGTGATAGACTGATAGCTAAATATTGCCTTATGCTAACAAACCATACAACAAATGTAAAGCATATTTATTAGATTTATGGTGATGTCTATCATTCAATATAAAAAAAAAAATTCCCATCCACTGTCTCCTGTTTAACAATCTTTCTTTGTGCTTCCCCTTACATACTGCGATATCGCCTTCCATATTTATTAAAGAGTAATATTTATAGCTATACTACTGTAAAACATATTTATTGAAGAGCAATATTTATACCTATTGCTTTTTATTGTGTGGTTCCAGTTGATTGGTGTGTCTACAATTTTGCAGCAGTGTGTGTGCACACCTGATGGCTGTGTTAACCTATGGTTCATGTGTGTATTCATTTGAAGGCTTTGCTTTGAAATTGCAAGGAAATTCCATCATGAAAAATATGTGTCAAAGCATCCAAGTGTGTTGTTTTTGCAATCACTGTGTGTAATGTTTTGCAAAAAACGGTGATGTGATGAATGATGAAGCTGACAACATGCTTAAAGTTGTGCAGATCTGGCCTTTGTGTTTTGCTCCTTGAGTGTAGGTTTTGCTAATTGGGGAAAAAGTAACATTTAGTGTGTAAGCAATCATAAAAACTGTATCTATTCCCAAAAAAACCGTACTGAAAGAAAAAAGCACAAAGCACAAGAAAGAATACCACTTTGAAACAGAAACTTATTTTATCTACGTGCTTTAATTTTAAACAGTTATTTAAGATTTTTTGTTACAAAATGTTTGTGAGTAGTCTACTAGAGAAATTTTATGTCAGCATGGGATTTGAGCAGTGTTAGTTTACAGGTGAGCATGAGCGAATCTTAACTTAGTGGAGTGCACGACCATGGAGCTGAATGATTAGCGAAGTGTCATCGCTCAGCTCTGCTCAGCTCCGCTCACATGCTCTGGCTGCTACAGTATATCAGTCCAGTATGTTACTCTTGCATAACTGCCCCCCACTGGTCATGTCTTTCTTGTGTTAGATCATTTTGTGCTGGCCACACAGTACTGCAGCACTACTGTGTGGTCACGTTCATGCACTAGTGCATTCTCAGTAGTCACATCTGTAGAAGGACGGACGGACGGAAGGACGGACGGACGGAGGACGGACGGACGGACGGACGGGCAGACAGAACAGACAGACAGACAGACAGACAGACAGACAGACAGAAGACAGAGATAGATAGATAGACAGATAGATAGATAGAGATAGATAGATAGATAGATAGATAGATAGGATAGATAGATAGATAGATAGATGTATCTGTTGATCGTGATGTTATTACATCAGGATTCAGAAACTTTCAAAATAACATTAAATGCTCTGAACAACATTGAAAAATCTAAAATATTGAATGGGCAATTCCAATCTGGGCTAAAATATTGTCAGCTTTGGTAATTTTTGCCCATTGTGCTATGGAAGCCACTAAATGGTACAGATGTCCAACTGAAGACCTACACACAATTTTGCAAACACGTTCTGTGGTTACAAAGGAGTAGTATCTGACATTCCTATCTCAAATTCGGATGCAACCAATAAAGAGTCCCACAAAATCACTGCGGAATACCAATCACTGAAGAGCAGATCCATCAATGCACAGCTCAAATCAACACATCACTAAGCAGTTTCCATCCTGCTTCTCAACTAGAAATCTAAATGCGTCAATAAATCGAGCAAGCATTTTGTTTTGCGCCTTTTTAAAAGAAGTCTTAAGAGATAAACAGACAAAAGAATAGCCCTAAACTAGAACAGTCACCAAATAGACAGAAATAAATGATTACACATGTGAAGTCTGTAATCTGTGAGTAATTACTAGTTTTAGGCTATTTGCTATACTCTTTGCTAGACTCTATTGCTAGACTCTGACAGCACATGGACCCAAGATTCTTACAGAAATCAGTCAAGTTTGGTTAAGGAAAAATCATGGTTGTTGTTACATTCAGTATGGGGGCATGCAGGAGATTTGCAGAGTGGATGGCAACATCAACAGCCTGAGGTATCAAGACATTCGTGCTTCCCATTGCAATACAAACCACAGGAGCGGACATTTACAGCAGGACAGCACTCCTTCTAATACGTTAGCTCCACATCAGTTCTGAATACAAAGAGTCAAGGTGCTCCAGGATTGGCTAGCCCAGTCCCCTGAATAAACATATAAGCATGTAAGGGGTAAGATGAAGGAGGAAGCACTGAAGATGAATATAAAGAATCTTTATGAACTCTGGGAGTCCCACATGAATGCCTTTTTTGCCATTCCAGATGACTTTAGTAATACGTTATTTCAGTCATTGCAGAGATGTATGGATGCATCCAAGCTCATGGGATTCATACACAATATTAATTCTTGTTTTCACTGCACAATAACTTTATATTCTATACTGTACATATTTATGTGGTTATTTCATGGGTATCTACTAGTAAAAAATGCCAAAGTTGTTGTTGATTTATTCCACTGCGGTGACTGCTAATAAAAAAGGGAACAAGCTGAAGGAATGTGAGTGAGCGGATTTGAAGAGTATCTCTTGATTGGCAGAAAGAAATCCAGACCAAATATTGACTCAGTGAGCATCGCTTAGCCATGGAGACTGGCGAGACAGATACAGAAAGACATAGTTACCAGGGTGACAAAGAGTGTGTGCTCACGTTGTACAGAAGGTGAGGTTATTCAGCTTAAATAATTAAAAATAATTTAAAATAACAGACCTCTACATAAACAATTTCAGGCCTGCTAGGTGAAGAAAACACAGCAGTA
This sequence comes from Danio aesculapii, assembly GCF_903798145.1. Classification (NCBI taxonomy): domain Eukaryota; kingdom Metazoa; phylum Chordata; class Actinopteri; order Cypriniformes; family Danionidae; genus Danio; species Danio aesculapii. The sequence goes on along the minus strand of NW_026613712.1, from coordinate 25,584 downwards.
TTAAATGCTTTCTGAGAAACAGCAAATGAATGTGTGGATCTGATCAGTGTTTTCTTTGTTTTTTTTATGGTGAGTACAGTAAATATTGAACACATCATGATTTTCCTTGGTAAATAGATTTTTTAAATATGCTGTTGATGAAATTGGCCCACATTTTGGTAAAAACTCAAACAATGCAAACATACAAATAAACTAAAACAAACAATAGAAAAAAAAGAAAAATTTGTTTAGCATAACGATGAAACAACAATGAGAGAGTATTGAACTACTGAAATGTATTTTATACTTTGGATAAAAGCCTCTTTTAAAAATAATGACTGCTTCAAGATGTCTCTTGTATGAATAATGGAGTCGCATGAATTGCTCAGGTGTGATTTCTTTTTTAAGACTTCAACAGAGTCTTCAAATCTTGATGGTTTTGTGGGTTTCGTCTATAAACTCTGATCTTTAGTTCTTATTTTCTACTGGATTCAGGTCAGGTGATTGGCTGGGCCATACAGCAGCTTTTTTTCTTTTCTAAAACCAATAGAGAGTTCTTTGGCTATGTTTGGGATCATCGTCTTGCTGTAATGTTCACCCTGGTTTCATCATCTGGTAATGTAGGTATTGTGACCAAAGCTCAATCTCCTTGGGACTCAGACAACAGACAGACATAAAGGAAGCAATATCATGTAACGTTTGTGAGAAATACTACAGTATGAACTTTACCAATGAGTATTTGATACATTTGTTGTGGAGTTGCAACGATGAGTCACATACAATGTCGTTACAAAGTTCTCGCACACACACAGTACCACACACACACACACACACACACACACACACACACACACAGTGGACACACACAAACAGACAGGTGTGCACTAGCTTCGCATGTTTTGCATGCAAATGTGGCAGATACATGTTAATATCCACTGCTGTACGGATATACGTTTTGTTAATGTACAAAATAAACCTGATTTAACGTCCACAAACTGGGATTAAAGCGTCTTCTTTTAGAATTGTACTGACACGCGGCTGTGCTGATGAAGTAAAGAGGATAAAATCCCTGTAATTCATTACACAAATGCATTGCTTAAAAACATTTTAAACTTGTAAAACTCACTCTTGAACACATTTGATCATGATTGATGATCTAGCAAACTGAACAAATCTTTTATTCCTGGTTGCTTTGCGCAGTCTGGTCTTGTTGATTTGATCGTTACTACGGAAACATGTTAACACATCTGTCAATCAATTTGGTGGGAAGGAAAACCGCACTCCTACGTCAAGTTGCGGTCGCGGTCTCAAAACCGCTCCAATTGGTTCACCATTTTTATGCTGTTAAATTGAAAAAAAAAGGACTGGGTGTGTTTATATCACCCCAATATGACGGTATATACACTATTCCTACACATATGTCTGTCCAAACAGGACAGATTGTAGAGAGTAGCAGAGAGTAGAGTAGAGAGTAGATTTTTTCACTTAGGTGCCCTTTAAGCGTGCTGTGATAGTGTTGGTGGAGTGTCATACCCTAGGCTGCAATGCCCATGAGGGACACATGCATCTAGACATTTGATCTTTTGGACTCCAATTCCCATGTTTATTTGCTTTCTTATTTCTGCCTTGGTTTCAGGTGTGTTTTATCTTGTTTGCTTCTGTCAATTTAAGCCACTTTGTTTTGGCTGTGTTTTGCTTTTCATTGTGGTCTGGTTACTTTGTTTCTTGTGTGTCCAGTTCATGACAGGGAGAGCAAGTCAAGCCCCCATAAGGCTAACAGAACAGATCCAAAATCATGCATAAACAATTACAATAGTTATGAGTTAATGTATTGTAAATGCCAGAGACGTAAGGCTAATTACTATGTACATGGGTTAAATACCTCAAACTGTTATTCAAATGGGTTGCCGGAGTTGGGGATGGTGGAGGAGTGTAGCCAAGAAACTGGTTTTAAGGATACAAATGCCCCTCTGTGATAAATGCTTGAACCTGATTGATGCACATGATGAACAGCTTACCATAAGCTGATGCCAGCATGATGACGTGTCCTGCCTATCCTTTATTTACACTTCTCTGTATGCTGTAAATTCCAAGCTTTTGCAATATAGCATTTATTACATCTGTGCCAATTAACCAATTTGAACTGAATAGAATTTATGGATCAACAGAAAGATAGATGGATGGACGGGCTGATGGACTGATAGATAAATATGAAATGTGTGTGTATTTATGTAATGCATTAATCATGTATGGCCAAACCCAAAGCACTTCACAATCATAAGGGAGGTCTCTCCACCAGTGTGCAGCATCCATAGGATGATGTGACCGCAGCCACAGGACAACAGCGCCAGTGCGCATACCATGCACCAGCTAGGTAGAGTAGAGGAGAGACTGATAGAGCCAATTTAGTAATTGGGAGGCCCATGATGGGTAAGGGCCAAATTTGGCCAGGACACCCCTACTCTTTACGAGAAATGCCATGGGATTTCTAATGACCACAGTGAGTCAGGACCTCAGTTTAACATCTCATCTGAAAGATGGCGCTCACTGACAGAATAATTGCCCCTTCACTGTACTGGGACATTAGGATCCTCAGACCAGTGGCGTCGCTAGACCCAATTCACTGGGGCACGTGCCCCAGTAAAAATCTCCAGTGCCCCAGTAAATGCATTGAGATATGATTACTTCATATGCAAGTGTATGTATTAAGAGTGGTAATTCCGAAATAAAGACGTATTCTCTAAGTGCAACCGAACCAACACTGGTGAAGCAATGTGTTTAATCAAAAAGCAAACTGACGCATCTCCGCGTGTGCGCAAAGAACAGGCGCGCCTCTTACACACGCTGCTCTGAGAGTCCCGGTAGTAAATATGCGCCCAAAAAAGACGGCTACCTGCTTGTTACGCGCCGCTCATTCGTTGTAAAACCAGCATAACAGCTTTTTGTTTTGCAAGTGGACATAACTAAAGTTTAAACAATATGAAGGTGATCTTACTAAGCATGCCTCAGATTTTTTTGTATGAAGGAGGGATGACGAGTCAGGGAGGTAAGACTTAACAAACCTAATTATCTGCCATGTGTCAAGTCTACAACAGATAATCCTATAAACATCTTTTTTTTTTTAATTTATTGAATTGTCAATAGAATTTCATTAAAATGAAATTAATATTAATGCAAAAGTAATTTCTTAAATGATCTTAGCATCACTCCAGTTGTCTTAACATTGTTTTCCAGTTACATTTAAGGTTATTTAGAAGAAGAAGAATATGTATATAAGAATAATAATATGTATAAAAATAATGTAACAATAAGAATACTTTTATTTATAATTTATAATTATTTTAAAGATTATGACTTGAGAATATAATTTTACATCAGCGCTGCACTTTTCTCCTTCGCCCTCGCGCTGAGTTCAGGTGACGGAGTTTTGTGAAGTAGTTAAACTATTCTCAGTTTAATGTACAGTGTCAAACTTTCACAGGAATATCAGTATATTAATATAGGCTTTGCTAAAAGGCTGGTCAAATGTCTTTTTTACAGAAGCTAACAGACGCGCATGCTGCGACCACGGTGATGAGTCAACAATCACAAATATTTGACTTATTTAAAGTAGGCTATAGGCTATAGCATATAATAATTTTGTGTAAAGACATTCATAAAAATATGTATATAATATATCACAGGGGTTTGTGTAGCAGCAATTACGGGAGCATTAATTAAATCCTTTTTCCCGTGGAGCGAAACAAACACTGCACAGTTGTGTAGCGGATGGAGATGCATAAAAATATATATTAATTATATATATTTTCGTCTGAAGAAAAAATATTCTTTGAACGAATTTGTTTTGTATAATTTGTATCTTAGTTTTGTTGGTCAGTTATTTACAAAATAAACAAGAATAACTAATAAACCTTGAGGTGAAGCGATGTGCCTCAGGGTCCGCTATATGCCGCGGCCAAAACACAAAACTGTTCTGTTAAATACAATCGTAATATAAATAAAATAAAAGTGAAATATTCAGTTTCGAATATTGTTAACTTTGTTAATCTTTGTTAACTGTATGATCAAAATTAAAAGAGCAGCCTATATTATCACTCTTATGACAAACATCCATGATTGGTCAGTTTCGCTTAGTTTAATCAAAGCGTTTGAACTTTTTGATATTTTAGGCAAAGTGGTCTGCATAACCAATGATTGAACTTCTCTACCTGCGACCCACCATAATTAAACATCATGTAGGCGAGCTGGCTTTTGATTACCTGAACCATATTAACGGCTGCACCAGCATAACCGAGATCTGTGTATTAATAGCAGCACCAGCAGATATAAGAGAGTTTGTTTCATAACAGCGTTTTATGCTTCTTAAATATCCAATTAAGAGAGTGACTCCATAAGGTACATAACCTGTGCACACTTGATTATTACTTAATGTGTAAAATCATGGACGCATCTCACAGTGCAAAGCATAACTTATCCTTTAAATATCCATGCTTAATATGTCATTGATGAGGTCTATCTATTGAAAGGATTACAATATAGGCTATATATGCGCTACATAGCAGGGACGTTAAGGTTGTAGGTAACCCTTTCAGTAGATAGGCCCTGAGGCACATCGCTTCACCTCAAAGTTTATTAGTTATTCTTGTTTATTTTGTACATAACCGACCGACAAAAACTAAGATACAAATTGTACAAAACGAAATGCGTTAATTGTAAAAAATATATGAACTGTATATTTTTGTGCGTCCATCCGCTACACAACTGTACAGTGTGTTTCGCTCCACGGGAAAAAAGGATAATGCTCCACTGTAATTGCTACATGCATGCGCGTCAGTTAGCTTCTGTAAAAAAAGACATTTGACCAGCCTTTAGCAAAGCCTATATTAATATACTGATATTCCTGTGCGAATATATATATATATATATATATATATATATATATATTATATTATATAATATTTATTGTTTTTATTTTTTTTAGGGGAAGGGGGGTGGCACGTGCCCCAGTAGAGCTTGTCTAGCAACGCCCCAGCCTCAGACCACAAGTTGAGCACCCTGCTGAGCTCACTAACACACTTCCAACAGCAACTAGTTTTCCATGTGGTCTACCATCCACGGTATAACCAGGCTCAGCCCTGCTTAGTCAGTGAGTAACCGGTCTTTGGCTGCAGGGTGATATGGCTGTGGACAGACAGACACAGACAGACAGACAGACAGACAACAGACAGAGCAGACAGACAGACAGACAGAAGATGGATAGATGGGCTGATGGATGGATGGGTTGACAAACATAAACAGACGGATGGATGAATGGATGGATGGATGGGCTGACAGACAGATAGATGGATGGGCGGATTGATGCATAGATAGAAAGACTGACAGACAGATGAATGGAGGGCTGACAGAGGATGGATGGATGGAGGATGGATGGATGGATTGGATGGATGGATGGATGGATGGATAGATGGATGTATGGATGAATGGATAGATAGATAGATGGATGGATTGGCAGATTGATGCATACACAGATGGATGGATGGAGGGATGGAGGGATGGGCTGACAGACGGACGGACGGATGGATGGATGGATGGATGGATGGATGGATGGATGGATGGATGGATGGATGGATGGATGGATGGATGGATGGATAGATGGATGGAAGGATTGGCTGACAGATGGATGGATGGATGGATGGATGGGCTGACAGATGGATGGATGAGCTGACAGAAAGACAGATGGATGGATGGATGGATGGATTGGCTGACAGATGGATGGATGGATGGATGGATGGATGGATGGGTAGACAGACAGATGGACAGATGGATAGATGAATGGGCAGCAGATGAAAAGGTGGATGGGTGAATTGATGGATGGAGAGATGGGGTGACTGACAGACAGACTGACAAATGGATGGATGGATGGGCTTACAGATGGATGGATGGATGGATGGATGGATGGATGGATGGATGGATGGATGGATGGACGGACGGACAAATGGGCGACAGACAGACAGACGGATGGATGGATGGATGAATGGAAGGATGATGGATGGATGATGGTATAAATGGATGGATTGTCTAACAGACAAACAGATAGATGGATGGGGATGGATGGATGGGCTGACAGACAGATAGATGGACAGGTGGATGGATGGATGGATGGATGGATGGAGGATGGATGGATGGAATAACAGATGAATGGATTGGGAGATGGGTGGATGGATGGATGGACGGATGGGCAGATAGACAGATGGATGGATGGATGGATAGATGGATGGATGGATGGATGGATGGATCGATCGATCGATCGATGGAATGACAGATGGATGGATGGGCTGACAGACAGATAGATGGACAGGTGGATGGATGGATGGATGGATGGATGGATGGAATGACAGATGAATGGATTGGCTGACAGATGGATGGATGGATGGATGGGCAGACAGACAGATAGACAGATGGATGGATGGATGGATGGATGGATGGATGGATGGATGGATGGATGGATGGATGGATGGATGGATGGATGGATGGATGGATGGGCTGACAGACAAACAGACAGATAGATGGACAGGTGGATGGATGGATGGATGGATGGATTGTCTAACAGACAAACAGACAGATAGATGGACAGGTGGATGGATGGATGGATGGATGGATGGAATGACAGATGAATGGATTGGCTGACAGATGGATGGATGGATGGATGGATGGATGGATGGATGGATGGATGGATGGATGGATGGATGGATGGATGGATGGACAGATGGACGGATGGATGGATGGATGGATGGATGGATGGACAGATGGACGGATGGATGGATGGATGGATGGATGGATGGATGGATGGATGGTTGGATCGATGGGCAGATGAAAAGATGGATCAGTGGATTGTGGATAGATAGATGGGGTGACAGACAGACAGACAGACAGACAGACAGACGACAGACAGACAGAAAGATAAATAGATAGATAGATAGATAGAAGATAGATAGATAGATAGATAGATAGATAGATAGATAGATAGATAGATAGATAGATAGATAGATAGATAGATAGATAGATAGATAGATAGATAGATAGATAGATAGATAGATAGATAGTAGCAATGCCGCCTTTCCTGAAGCTCACTGTCTCATCACTGTGACATTTACATCTAACAACTCCTTTTACAGTAATTTCGAACACAGATTGTATGATTCCCTCCTTCATCGGATGCATCTGAAAATAAAATTACACTCATTTAATAAAGGAAAGCAGGTATGCAAATAAAGATAATAGTTCTTAATATGTGCAGTGACCTCCGGCTGTCAGAGCTGCACAGAACCTTCAATTCAATTTCATTCAGATCAGAGTAAAGCTGTGGGTGATAATCAAACTCCGCAAGCCCTGCTGCATCTTTTTAACCCAACCTCCTCTAATACCAATGTCAAGATGATGATCTGCTCATGTAGGCTGGCCTTTTTAGTAGTGCACGCACAAGATTAGCATTGAAATGATGCTATCCTTTTGATCCTTTAGGAAATACACCAATTGCTTTTTTTTTTTACGTTTACCAGAAAATGTGTTCAGATATGCTAAAAACATTCCCAGGTTTCACTTTTCCGCAGATCTGAGTTAACCGAGGCCATATGTGCATGAATATAACTGACAAAAAGACATTTTATTTGAAGTTTTGCATCTTCTGGCTCAGAGCCGGAGCTGAATCGCACAGTTCAGTAATTATGCTTAAGAACTATGATTTACCATGACAAACAATGAGCAGGAATTTGACTCAATTCATGGAGTTTCTGACAAAACTTTTACTAATGCTCTCTCGCGTGTGAGACAAAACCCGGAACAAAATAGGTACATGATAATTTAGCCATCAAAACGTCAAATGTAATAATATGTCTGCTTTGATAATTATCCGTGCAGAAGTAACAGCTGTGCAAATTGAGCTGATTAGCCACGTCTACATAATTTGGACTTATTTCCATAAATTACTGTTTGTCTTGGCCGTCTCTTCTGTGCTCTTGAGTTGCCCAAAATCATCTGACACTGCTTCAAAAAATGGTATCAGTGAAATTTAAAACAAGGGAATAAATTAATACATTTGTTCAGTAAGCGTGGTTGGAAGTATCTATAATGCAACAATACACAATAAATGCTGTAGAAAATGTGTTAAAAGTGTTAAAACAAAAAAAAATACACCACTCACTCTACAATTTCACATGCCTTTTGTTGGGAAACAATAGTTAAAGGCGACACAGTGGCTCATTGGTTAGCACTGTCGCCTTACGCAAGAAGGTCGCTAGTTCGAGACCCTGCTGGCTCAGTTGGCATTTTCATGGAGTTTGCATGTTTTCCCTGTGTTGGCATGGGTTTCCTCCGAGTGCTCCGGTTTCCCCCAAAGACATGTGCTATAGGTGAATTGAATAAACTAAATTGGCCGTAGTGTATTTGTGTATGGATGTTTCCCAGTACTGGGATGCAGCTGGAAGGGCATCCGTTGTGTAAAACATATGCTGGTTAAGTTGGTGGTTCATTCCATTGTGGAGACCCTTATGAATAAACGGACTAAGCCGAAGAAAAATGAATCAATAACCAATGGTTTTATATGGTTAAAAATGGTAAAGTTCTAAGAGTATTTTGTAATGTTCTCAGTAAGTTTTAAAACTTTTATTGTGGAAATCTTCTTAGAATGTCCAGATATTAAAAGGTTAATAAATGGTTAATGATAAAAGGTTTATTAAAAGTATAATTCACTGTCATCATTTACTCATTATTCACTTGTCACAAACTTAAATATAAGTTCATAAAAAGCATCACTTGGTAAAACTACTTTAAATTCACATTCTATATTTTTCATGATTCATGGGTGTTTACTTTTTATTCATTTTTATTTTGAATTGCATTTATGCAATCTTAATCTCAGCTCTAATATGTTTTGGTGTTGAAAATATGCAGGGATATTGAGGGATTTTAACTGTCATTTTTGTAGTTTTAAATGACATTGACTGGCTTGGTCATGTTGATTATGGTACAAATTATGGTAATGAATGATCCTTAACACCATTAACAATACTCAAATAAACAACAGAAAACAACCACAATAAGCAACAATTGTAGAAAAACTTTTTTATCTAAAACTTCAAGTATTTGTTTATATAATAATTCCAAAGGTTTTAAAACTGTCCAGCAGGCACAGGACATCAACATGAAATTAGATTGATGTTGTACACCAGGGACCACCAAAAGTGTTCCTGGAGGTCCGGTGTCCTGCAGATTTTAGCTCCAACCCTAATCAAACACACCTGAACAAGCTAATCAAGGTCTTACTAGGTATACTTAAAACACTCAGGCAGGTGTGTGAGGCAAGTTGGAGTTAAACCCTGCAGGGCACCGGACCTCAAGGAACAAGATTGGTGACCCCTGTTGTACACCAATGTCATTTGTAATGAAAATCGGGTCGATGTCAGAAACCATCCTCAGTGTCCAATATCAGACAGACGTTTGATTTTGGTCACTTTTCAAGGCAACCTAAAAACAACAAAATGTCGTTGTGTGGACATATACCAATATGACGTCTATCAGACATTGGATTTTGTTTGCCATACCTGATGAATAAGTATTTGACGTCAATATGACATTGGTTTAAGATGTTGGCTCGACGTTGGATATATAAATGTCATTTTACATCATTATTGGACTTCAAAATAAGCATGTCATAATTTTGCCAAAGACAATGCGATCCTGGATCTGATCCTGGAACATCATTTTTGCTCAAAAATGTAATCCATACCTTTTCCTACCCCCAAACCCAACCATAACTGTAAATTACTCCCAAAATCAGAAAGGAATAATAGTAACCGTAAGCCTAAACTTAACATAAACTGTAAACGTATCCCTTCATTCTCATTGGCTAATTGGAATGCGGTTCCAGGATCAATGTTAATCCAGGAACATGTCCTACTTGCTGAAATCAGGTTGGTGGTCAAATAACATTGTCCTTAGATGCTGGCGCCCTAAATCTAACCTAATATTAATATCTTATAACGTTACATGTCTGCTGGGTATAACTGATATGAGAGAGGATCATGGAATTTAAATACATTTTGCAGCTTATTTGATAAAGAATTTCTAACAACCAAAAATGAACTATATTAAATTGGACTTTGTAAGACTGAAAGAGGTCAAACAGGTTTGTGACAAGTAAAGGATGAGTAAATGATGATCGTGACCGAGATAAATCTTTTACAATATCTTGACATTCTCACCTCACAGCAAGAAGGTCACTGGTTTGAGCCTCGGCTGGGTCAGTTGGCGTTCTGTGTGGAGCTTGCATGTTCTCCCTGCGTTCGCGTGGATTTCCTCAGGGTGCTCCGGTTTCCCCCACAGTCCAAAGACATGCCTTACAGGTGAATTGGGTAGGCTAAATTGTCCGTAGTGTATGAGTGTGAATGTGTATGGATGTTTCCCAGAGATGGGTTGCGGCTGGAAAGGCATCCGCTGCTTGAAACATGTGCTGGATAAGTTGGCGGTTTATTCCGCTGTGGTGACCCCGGATTAATAAAGGGACTAAGCCGAAAAGAAAATGAATGAATGAATCTTGACATTCTCAAAACATTTCCAACAATAACGTTTTTATAACTAACGGAGAACATTAGAAAACGCTATTAAAACTTAAATATAATGTGAATGGAATGTTCTGTTTTTATGAGAAACAATATAACATAAGACTGAAATGCTTCTACAGGGTAATTCTTGGACAACATATTGCCGTTAAAAGTCACCTTTCTAAACTTAAGTTGTTAGAGAAGAAGATGCAATTGAAAGTGTACATTTTTATATTTCAATTTATACAAAACACTATAGTTCAGTTGTAAGACTGTAAATGCAAATTTACATTATAAAATTTCTGCATAAGTCTTTTTTTTACATATAAATGTGATTTGCTGCTGCCCTAAAAGGCATATACTATGGAAGAAAAAAGCTTTAGTGATGAAAAATGCTACACATTAATGCTTACATCCACACACGCACACGCACACACACACACACACACACACACACACAACACACCACACACACACACACACACACGCACACACACACACACACACACACACACACACACACACACACACACACACACACACACACAACACACTTGTAGATACCCCAATAGATGCAATGATTTTTGTACTGTACATACTGTATATTTATACATTAATCCTAAACTAAACCCCCACAATCTGCATTTTAAATGGTCAAAATACTTAATTCTGTTGTATTATGAGCCATTTTCCTTATGAGGACAAAAAAATTCCCCCATGAGTTCAAAATTGACTTGTATTGTTGTACTTGTAGGGACATTTGATCCTCACAATATAGGATTATAAGGTATACACACACAAATTTGTCATATTGGTGTGTATACTTATCAAGGCCTGATCATAACTGTTTCCAGAATTGAAAATCATAACAAATGTTTCTTCGGCAGTAAATCAGCATAATAATTGATTTCTGAAAGATCATCATGGACTGAAATAAATTGGACTTTTAACCTATTTCACAATATTACTGTGGGTTTGATTAAATAAACACAAATGTCTTGGTAAACAAAAAACACTTCCTCCCTCAAAAATGAACATTGAAAATCATATTCACTTGATATGAGTGTTTCTTATATACTATATAAAAAAACACACATTGCTCAATGGATTATGCTTTTGAATTGTGATATTCCTCCCAAAACATTTCCCCAGGGAGACTTAGATGTGATCTCCGGAAAGGTCATTTCCTCAGAGTGTGAATCAGACAGATGGTGAGTGATGACAGCAGAGATGACTGAAGATAATACCAAATAATATGTGAACTTTGGGGTCATAAAGACTAGGTCGAAAAAGGACATTCTCATAGTCCAGTCTCTCTCTCTTTCATCACCTTGTTCTTGTTCTGTGTTTTTCATAAAAAAAAAAATATCTATGGAAAGAATTCCCAGCGGAGCAGAGCTGGCTTCTCAGAGTGGAGATCCATCTATAAAAGACTTTCAAAATTTCCACCTTAGTCCTTATGTCAGTTTTTCATAGGATTATGTTTATTTAGAGAAATCATATTTTTTTATTTAAAGAAATAACTAATTATAATAATAAATAATTAATTACACTGATCATAAGTGAATTCATTTATAATGCTGTCTATCTATTTATCTATCTATCTCTCTATGTATGTATGTATGTATGTATGTATGATGTATGTAATGTATGATGTATGTATATATATATATATATATATATATATATAATATATATATATATATATATTATATATATATATAATTATTGTATTAATATTATTAATAATTATTATTATTTCCTATTTATTAGATGATATAAAATGTGTCACAATTTACAAAATTAATTTCTTCGGCTTAGTCCCTGATTTACCAGTGGTCGCCACAACAGAATGTACCAACAATTACTCTGACATATGTTTTATGCAGTGGATGCCCTTCCAGCCATTAAATTACATTCGTTCATTCATTTTCCTTCAGCTTAGTCCCTTTATTCATCAGGGGTCACCACAGCGGAATGAACTGCCAACTTATTCAGCATATGTTTTACACAGCAGATGCCCTTCCAGCTGCAACCCTGTACTGGAAAACATTCATACTCATACTCATATTCAGACTCATTCACTAGAGCCAGTTTAGTTTATTCAATTCACCTATAGTGCATGTCTTTGGACTGTGGAGGAAACCGGAGCACCCAGAGGAAACCCACACCAACACAAGGAGAACATGCAAACTCCACATCTGTGGGGAGACAGTGTGAACCACTGAGCCACTGTGTTGCCCAACATAAATTTATTTTAATGATAAATTAAAAGTATAGTTTAAAAATGTATTGTTAAAAATCAGGGTTATTCTACCAAACAGTGATTTCATAACTCTTCTGACGCTGACATATTCATTAATTCATTTTCTTTTCGTCTTAGTCCTTTTATTAATCCGGGGTCACCACAGCAGAATGAACCACCAACTTGTCCTTCTGCAGCGGTTGCAACCCATCTCTGGGGAACACCCATACACTCTCGTTCACACACATACACTAAGGACAGTTTTAGCTTACCCAATTGACCTTTAGTGCAAGTCTTTGGACTTGGGGGGAAACTTGCGCACCCGGAGGAAACCCACGCGAACGCAGGGAGAACATGCAAACTCCACACAGAAATGCCAACTGACCCAGCCAAGGCTCAAACCAGTGACCTTCTTGCTGTGAGGCGACAGCATGACCAGCATTGAAATGACATCTTGTTTCTTATTTTAAGACATTGCTTTGAATTTAGAAGTCGTTAATCTTTTCCCCCGTTTGGCCATTTATATGTAGCATATATAAACATTATTAATAGTATAGTTATATAGTTTATATGTATTTTTTATATGTCTTGGAGAATATAAAAGACTTCTTTTAAAATATTGCTTTTAACAAATAAGAAAAAAAAAACTTACATCAATTGACCCAAACAATTGAAACATTTAAAATAAATAAATAAATAAATAAATAAATACATTTAATTGTAATGTGACACTACACAAACTGATTTTGAGAATAACAGGTATTAAGGGTTTGTGAATATGAATGAATGAATGAATGAATGAATGAATGAAGAATGAATGAATGAATGAATGAATGAGCACAAAAGGAAATATGCACAAACCCATCTGTATGGTTAACATTTTTAATTACATTCCAAACCCCCCAACTGTGTTTGTCCACATTTGACCCACATTTGTTGTGTGGTTTTAACCCATTTTTAAGAATTACTATCCATGCTGAAAAAGGCCATAGAAACATTACCACAAATACCATCAATAGCATTACAGCCCATAAACTTCTACTCATTAAACCAGTGCAGTTTATTGGTTTCTAGCGTGTTTTAGGTCATATCTAATTAAATTATGCATAGTTTTAAGCCACCAACACACAACCAGACTATTACAGTTTTCATTAAAGCCAATATAATTCCTATTATAACTACTTAAAACCTTTACAAATTCTTTGATGTTTTTCATCGTATCTTTGATTTTCAACAGGGAGTAGAAACCATCAAGGAAGTTTAAACACTAATAAAAGTGCACATTCTAACATATTAAATTATGATTTAGTTAATTTAACATTCCATTACTAAATATCAGAACCAAAAAATATTCAAAGGACCATTATCGTTCCAGTTACAAACAAAACAATTACAGTTTTAAAAACCATTACTAATTCTTTCCACTTTAAATTATTTAAAATTTTCCTATTATTTTTTTCAGCAGGGATAAATCATTAGCTCTAAAGATGGTTTTATTATTAGCATTTAGCATAACAGAATAATTTAGATCGACCATGCCTGCTGACAAACAAACAAACACAAAAACAAACAAAATAAAAACAGCTATTAAAATGTATTTGATGGTTTCCACTGCAAATCAAAACACTACAAATGATGAACTTTTTAAAAACCAGTGCATTTTTATTTAATTTTGGACCATACTCCATCAGGACTTAAAGGTTTTAACATGCCTCCAGTAGAGGGCAAAAAATACCAGTTGAGACCCAAATGATCATTACAGTTTCCATAAAAAAGAAAGAAAAATAAACAGTACAATTACCATTAAAACCATTGAAATCATATTTTGACACACAGTACAGTATGTCTCGCAGGCAGGAGTTTTACAGGTACATAAAATTGTTTTTAAAATGCAATAAGTGCAATAATAAAGAACTCTGAGGAGCACAATAATCTAAAAACAAAACATTTTAAATCTGTTTACGGGAATATAAGTTTTTATATTACAATCATGTTTATATTGTATAATAGTAATTGTGCTATAATTTATATTGTAAAGGCGTTAATACATCTAATTATTTATTAAAGGTTTACCAGAAAATAAATTAACTTTAATTTTTATTTTTGCTGAAATGAAAGCAGTTTTCTTTTTAAAATGTAAACTGTTTTGAGGTCAATATTACCCCCTTATGAATCTTTCCATGATGACAGTACAAAATATTTTACTAGATATTTCTCAAGATACTTGCTTAAAGTGCAATTTAAAGGCTTAACTAGGTTAATTAGGTTAACTAGTCAAGTTAGAGTAATTAGACAAGCCATTGTATAATGATGGTTTGTTGTATCCTATCAAAAAAAATGTTTAAAGGGGCTAATAATTTTGCCCTTAAAATTTTTTAAAAAATTAAAAGCTGCTTTTAATGTTGCTGTTTTTACAATTAAGAAATGCTTAAGATTGTATTATATCACTTTTAAAAATAACTTTACCCAACACTGTCTGAATACATAAATATATAATCAACATTTAAAGTAGTTCAAAACCTTTCATCAAAATTGTCAAAAATATTCAGCAACATCCAGTGTTGTCTTGGGACAAGTTTGAAAAACCTTTTGATCCACTTTAAATGTTGACTGCTGTATAATTCTCCGCACAAGCCATGGTCAGCGAGAGCGATTTTTACCTGTGGAGCAGATGTTGGTGTTCTGATGGTGGCAGTCTGCGGCCGCGCTATGGTGCATCAGCAGCGGGAGGGCAGCACCGGTGTCTCCGCCTAAACCGCTGAAGGAGTCACTGGTGCTGAAGGCCTGGCAGCTCATGACTCCTCATCGGCCGCCGCTGTGACACACGCACAGGGTGACTGCAGGTATTTAAGCAGAGCCCCTCGGACCCCTTCGTCCATGTTAATGAGCCAACAGAACAGCCTCCTGAGGGGAATTAGGACGAAGAGCTGCAATCTGATACGGGCCGCGTTTAAAACTGTGTGGCTTGATTCTAACAAACAGCGACTGTGCCGACAAACCGCGGATTAGGAGATTTAAGGTTAATTAGCTGTGCTTACATTTAAGATGCAAGTGATGAAGACTGCACACTGTAAAATAACAGTAATAATAATAATGATAATAATAATAATAATAATAATAATAATAATAATAATAATAATAATAAATAAATAAATAATCTGTAAATTAGCAGTTCTCCGTATTTTGTGAATTGTTTTTGTTTTTTCCCTTTTATTTTTGATTTAAATTGCATTGTGGGACTTTTATCTTTCTTTTAACAAGTTTTAACATTGAAAAGTTCAAAAAAGTTACTTTTATTAACATTTGTAATAGTATAATGTGCTATATTATCTGGGTTGGTATGGGACAAAACCCTTGTAGAAAACTGCCAGTACATTTTTGTTATTTTGCAAACTAATTTCTCTCTATATTATTTCTTATGCATTATATTATTTCAAACTAAAACACTAAAATGTCACATTGTTAAACTGTAGCATTGAATTTTCAACATCAAAAGTCAACAGAGCTCATGCTCCTATAATGCAACTCACAACGTATATAAACTAAAGCACTTGTGAATCATGAAATATGGAAAAATCTCTGTTAAATAACAGATTTTTTTTTTCACAGTGTACATATTGTTAAATATATTAATGAAATTTTGAAGTGTTGATTGCACTATTTTAAGTTTATAATAGGTTTATTATTTGATGCATTAGTAATACATTTGTTGTAGTATTTCTGAGACTTTGGTCATGTTAGCTCAGGTAAAATAAATGATATGAGAAGAAAACATTTGATTTTTAATTATTATTAGTGGCAGCATGGTGGCGCTGGTTCGAGCCTTGACTGGGTCAGTTGACGTTTCTGTGTGGAGTTTGCATGTTCTCCCCGTGTTGGTGTGGGTTTCCTCCGGGTGCTCCGATTTCCCCCACAGTCCAAAGATATGCGGTACAGGTGAATTGAATAAGCTAAATTGGCCGTAGTGTATGTGAGTGTGTGCTAGAGTTTATGGGTATTTCCCAGTATTGGGTTGCAGCTGGAAGGGCATCCGCTGCGTTAAACATATGCTGGATAAGTTGGCGATTCATTCCGCTGTGGCGACCATAGCCTTTTCTATCCACAAGATGGCAACAGAACTGCATAATAAGCCCTTAGGCTTAGAAGATTATAACAGTCTTTCTAACTACAGCTGGTATTATTAAACTGGTAAATCATTATTAAACTGGAAAGCATAACTGCCAACACTCCCGTTTTTCCCGGGAGTCTACCGTATTTCAGACCAATCTTCCTCATCCATCCGGACCATAACTTAATTGTTATTTCTCCCGGAAGACTCCCGTAACTTCAACCCCCAATTTTTTTTTCTTTTGGTACAGTCTGTAAACACCCCTGGGTCACCAACTTTGGTACAGTACTCGATCCCAGTGGCCGTCCAAAACCAGGTATGCTGGTAAGTGATATTCTAAGTCAATCTCTCTCTTTTGTATGTTTTAGTGCTGTATTTATACTGATTTACTCTCATATCAGGAATGTGTGTTGTGTTGCAGGAAAGAAAGAAGCAATGTCCGCATGTGTTTAGCATTTTTCTTAAAAAAGTGAAACAGTGGCGCAGTAGGTAGTGCTGTCGCCTCAGAGAAAGAAGGTGTCAGGTTCGAGCCTCGGCTGGGTCAGTTGGCATTTCTGTGTGGAGTTTGCATGTTCTCCCTGCGTTCGCGTGGGTTTCCTCCAGGTGCTCCAGTTTCCCCCACAGTGCAAAGATTGTTGGCGGATCATTCCGCTGTGGCAAGCCCAGATTAATAAAGGGACTAAGCCGACAAGAACATGAATGAATGAGTTTATAAAACCAAAATACCTCACTTTAACTCATTTATTTTTTGATTTATTCTTAATGAGAAATACAGCACAAATAACCACTAATGTTCCATGCAGTTTCTCAATTAACATGAGAGCATAAAAAGTGTCATTTTAGTGGACTTTTTATATTAAGTAAAGCACATCAAGCTGCAGATAAATAACAAAACCTCACACTGCTGGCAAAACAAATTTTCTTTTCTAATAGAAAAATATGACAAAAACAAGAGAGCTAATATGCATCTAAAGCTTCTGAAAAACACTGCTGTTTTTTAAAACTGAAATATTCATTGCCCAGACTGCTGTATTATCTGCAGAACAGTTTCTGGTTTGGTTTAGTGTTTACCTGACCCCTGTGTGTTTCTGACCATCTGCTCGCTGGACAATTAGTTTTAGTTGCGCGTGTGCAGCGCATTCATGTGTCAATATAAGCCCCAGTCTTGAGACGGAGATGTTTGAACTTGTTTTATTTGTGTTCGGCTAAATGACTGAGAGCAGCTGCTCATCTGCAACACAACAGGCTGCTGAGTGTTCATAGTGTGAGCCTGAATGACAAATAATCACCTGAAGAGTATTCTCTTATTGCAGACTAAGGAGGATCAGAGATGAAAACTGATTTTTTTCTGGGGGGGGGTCTTTCTTTGAGGATTTCCTTCATTTCCTTTCCTTTCTGTCTTCATGGATTTCACTTTAAATGTCTGATGAAGTAGTAGCGCACATATGTAAACAATTTAGGTGTCAGTCAAAGATAGGGTTTATTGACGTGATGTTGCATTTTCACTGTCACACGTGACAAAATTAACCATAATCAGTATTGTCATCATTTAAAATGCAGTAAATGGCTAAACGTCTTCCATGGACCTCTAATAAAAACAAAGCCAAATCTCAAAACTGTCCTATGGTCTGGATTTTACTAGCATAGTTTAAGAAATTGCAACTCTTATAAATTAATGGCATTAATCAATACCTAATTTTACAAGGGACTGTTTTAGTAAATCATTATTTTTCATGCATATATTTCTAAAAACAGGAATTTGATACTTTTTGTCACTCTCATGGATGCTCATGACCAGATATGCCAAAAAGCCGGCCCAATGTAACCATTGGTCTGGCTCACTATCCCATCTGAGAGGAGAATGAGAATGCCTTTAACACAGAGATTGTCATTTCTAATTTGACGTAACATTTTTGTTAGTATACGAGGTCACTTTCATTGCTGCTTGCAGCTTTAATTTGTTAATTTTATTGCTCAGTTACAAAAAGCAATCTGAACTTAAATGTCTTAATTAAATGTTGCAAATGAATCTGATTTTTTAAAATGTAAATACTGCCGCTCGACAGATAAAGGACTTTGCAGAAGACATTGGCGATCAAAAACTAGTTCTGTTATAAATCAGATTGTTCTGTTTTTCCTGTAATAAGTTCATTATGAAATGTTGAAAACTGTATTAGCAACTATAAAGCAGTATTTCCCAGTCATTTTTAACATTAATAAATAAATTAGGAATTTACCCATGGCAACTATAATTACCTTCAACCCACTAGCCTCAATCAAGTTTGTTTTTGGCCCTTCATAAGCAAATGTTTGGGCACCCCTGCTAATGTCCTCTGGTGAGACATTATATGCTAATTTAAAATTGGCAAAATACTTGAAATTTTTCAAAAAATGCTCATGAGATGGGCGTGGAGCAGCGCTGTGAGCAGAGGTGGAGTGGGCTTAGCCGACAGTGCAGTGGAAAAAGAATGGAGCAAACTGTCAGTTTGCTCACAAAATGAGACACAAACCGTGAGGTGTTAAAATGTAAAGGAATTAACAGTAAGTAATGTAATGACCTGCTACATTTGTCATTCATAATTTCATACACATAACCACAAATTGTTCCATAATTATAAAGATAATTATGTTTATATAAACACTATAAATGAGGAGGACTTCCCTCCTCCTCAATCCCCAGGTCTGAATGCTGACACACTGGATAGCAATGCAGTCTCTTGCCCTGTCTATTCCAACCATTAACCCTGCCAGTAATCTGGAGGATTTTAAACACAGCAGCACGGATAAAGGCGATGTTTCTCAATGCTAACCTGATGGTAACGAACTCCACTGATAAAAGACAGTCTGCCACTCTCCAATTCTTGTACAGCTCTTCCGACAAACATGCTTACTGCAAACCAACAGCTTTGCTGTATCAGCCCAGACAACATTGTGGGGAAAAACATGCAACAAACCCTGTAAATCATGGAAACAAACACATACGACCGTGGTCTCAGCCAGTCATTGGGTCTCCCAGCTTGGCCTTTAGAAAGCATGCACTCATGAATAATTAAGAAGCAGGCTCTTCTCATAGAATAAGAAAACTCCGCTATGAATAATGATGAGAAACCGACGCCTCATCACTTCACTTGCAGTTTCGCTCTACGTCACCGATTTTGATCCCACCCCAAAAATTATTTTAAACCCGGAAGATGAAATTAGCTAATAAAAGTTACAATTATCCAGTTTTCCCAACAATTAAAGCTAACAGGTGCTAATATTGTCTCAACTGATGCTCAATACACACAAATCTGTTAACATCTCAAAAAAGTAATCCAGGGTTTCTTGAACCTTAAAGGAATCCAATTCAGGATCATGTGACTGAAGCCCATGACATGGACTTGTCTCAGAATCAGAAAGAGCTTTATTGCCAGGTATGTTCACACATACGAGGAATTTGTTTTCGTGACAGAGCTTCTACAGTGCAACAGGATAACAGACAGGACAAAAAACAGATAATAAATATATATTTTTAAAAATAGAAGTAAGTAGTGAGTGCAAATATACAAATTGACCAGTGTATGTATGTGTTTATTACTATACATCGTTATATGTGCAGCTGTTATGTGCAAATTGCCATGTAAAGTGTGTTGTTAAATAAGTGTATATGTGTATAAAAGTGTATAGCAAGTAGTGATGTGGTTCCGCAATTATTATTAAGTGTTCATGAGATGGATTGCCTGAGGGAAGAAACTGTTTCTGTGTCGGGCTGTTCTGGTGCGCAGTGCTCTGTAGCGTCGACCAGAAGGTAAAAGTTCAAAGAGGAAGTGTGCTGGGTGTGAGGGGTCCAGAGTGATTTTGGCAGCCCTTCTGCTTGCTCTGGATAAGTACAGTTCTTGGGGAGTAGGAAGGGTTGTACCAGTGATTCGCTCAGCAGTCCGAACTATTCAACGCAGTCTTTGGAGATCGTATTTAATAGCTGAGCTAAACCAGACAGTTATTGATGTGCAGATGACTGATTCAATGATGGATGTGTAAAACTGTTTCAGCAGCTCATTTGGGAGGTTAAACTTCCTCAGCTGACGAAGAATGTACAGCCTCTGCTGAGCTTTTTTGACAATGGAGTCAATGTGAGTGTCCCACTTGAGGTCCTGATAGATGGTGGTGCCCAGGAACCTGAATGACTCCACTGCTGCCACAATGCTGTCCATGATGCTCAGTGGGGGGAGAGCAGGGGGGTTTCTTCTGAAGTCCACTATCATCTCCATTGTTTTGAGCGTGTTGAGATCCAGGTTGTTGTGACTGCACCAGACAGCCAACTCCTTAACCTCCTGTTTGTAAGCAGACTCTTCACCATCCTGAATGAGGCCGATAAGTGTGGTGTCGTCTGCAAACTTCAAGAGCTTCTCAGAGGAGTCTTTTGAAGTGCAGTCATTTGTGTACAGGGAGAAGAGCAGTGGGGAGAGGACACCCCTGGGGGGCGCCAGTGCTGATTGTGCAGATACTAGATGAGAATTTTCCTAGCTTCACCAGCTGCTGCCTGTCCGTTAGGAAGCTGTTGATCCACTGACAGACAGAGGTGGGCACAGAGAGCTGAGTTAATTTGGGCAGGAGAAGTTTTGGGATGATAGTGTTAAACGCCGAGCTGAAGTCAACAAACAAGATCCTCACATAGGTCCCTGGTCTGTCTAGGTGTTGCAGAACATAATGCAGTCCCATATTTACTGCATCATCCACAGACCTGTTTGCTCTGTACGCAAACTGAAGAGAGTCCAGTGAGGGTTCAGTGATGTCCTTCAGTGGGCCAGCACCAGTTTTTCAAAAGACTTAATGACCACAGATGTTAGTGCCACCGGTCTGTAGTCATTTAGTCCTGTAAGTTTGGGTTTCTTTGGGATGGGGATGATGGTGGAGCGTTTGAGGCAGGAGGGCACTTCACACAGCTCCAGTGATCTGTTGAAGATCAGGGTGAAGATGGGGGCCAGTTGGTCAGCACAGGATTTTAAACAGGCTGGTGTTATAAAATCTGGGCCTGGTGCTTTTTTCCTCTTCTGTTTCCGGAAGACCTGGCGCACCTCCTCTTCACTGAACTGAAGTGCAGGTATAGGGGAGGCGGGGGTGGTGGAGGTGTTATTGGTGGCGTGAAGAGCAGTTCAGAGTGGGTGTGGGGGGTTTCTCAAACCGGCAGTAAAACTCATTCAGGTCGTTTGCAAGTCGTTCATTGTCTACAGTGCTGGGGCATGGTGTCTTGTAGTTTGTGATGTTTTTCAGACTTTTCCACATGGATGATGAGTCACTGGAAGAGAACTGACTCCTTAGTTTCTCAGAATAGTTCCTTTTTGCGACTCTGATCTCCTTTTCCAGTGTGTATTTGGCCTGCTTATACAAGGCTCTCTCCCATTCCTGTAAGCAACCTCCTTGGCCTGACGTAGCTGTCTGAGTTTTACAGTGAACCATGGTTTGTCATTGTTGTGAGTTGAGTCCTGGTAGGAATGCACACGTCTTCACAGAAACTGATATAAGATGTTACAGTCTCTGTGAGCTCATCCAGATCGTTTGCAGTAGCTTCAAATACACTCCAGTCAGTGAGGTCGAAACAGGCTTGTAGATCTCGCTCTGTTTCGTTAGTCCATCTTTTCACAGATCTTAATACAGGCTTGGCTGTTTTCAGTTTCTGCCTGTAGGTTGGAATGAGATGAATCAAACAATTGTCAGAGGGTCCCAAAGCTGCTCGTTGGATGGAGCGGTATGCATCCTTTATTGTGGTATAGCAGTGATCCAATATATTACTGTCTCTTGTGGGACATGTAACATGCTGTTTATTTTGGCAGTTCACGAGATAGTTTTGCTTTGTTAAAATCCCCGAGAATGATTAAAACAGAGTCCGGGTGTTTGTTGCTCTATCATCGTGATCTGATCAGCTAGTTTCTGTATCGCCAGGCTCGCGTGCGCATGCGGAGGAATGTAAACACTGACGAGGATGAACGAGCAGAACTCGCACGGGGAGTAAAAAGGCTTACAGTTAATAAACAGTGCTCCGAGATCTGGACAGCACATCTTCTTTAAAACTGTTACATCTGTACACCACCTTTCATTGATGTAAAAGCACGTCCCGCCACTGCACAATTTCAGCATAGATTCTTCATCGCAATCCGCTCTGAACAGCTGATAGCCCGGTAGGTTGTATATTATTAAGAGTTCATTCATTTTCCTTCGGCTTAGTCTCTATTTCAGGAGTTGCCACAGAGGAATGAACCACCAACTATTCCAGAATATGTTTTACACAGCGGATGCCCTTCCAGCGGCAACCGAGCACTGGGAAACACCCATACACTCTCATTCACACACAATTTTAGTTTATAAAATTTTCCTATAGCGCATGTCTTTGGACTGTGGGGGAAACCGAGGAAACCCACGCCAACACGGGGGAGAACATGCAAACTCCACACAGAAATTATTCCAAAGTTTGGGGGCCACCACTGCAAAGGCACGGTCCCCCTGGTTTTTAACCTTGCGCGTGGAACAGCCAAAAGTAGCTGATCAGTCCATCTAAGTGCCCTTGATGGAGTGTACAATTGGATTAATGAGGTATCTTGGTGCTAGTCCATTTAAGCATTTAAACACCAAACTAAAATCTTAAAATGTATCCTAAACTGTACAGGAAGCCAATGAAGAGAAGCCTGTATAGGTGTAATGTGGTCCCGTTTGCGTGTCCCCATCAGCAAACGTGCAGAAGCATTTTGCACCCTCTGCAGACGAGTAATAGAGGTATGGCTAATACCCACATAGAGGGCATTACAATAATCTAGTCGAGTCGAGATAAAAAATGTATTACCCTTTCAAAGTCGTTAAAGGACAAAAAAGACTTTTTTTGAGCTAGCTTTAATTACCGAATTAATCTGTTTATCCAGTTTGAAGTCACTATCCATAATAACACTCAGGTTTTTTACATTAGGATTCACAAAAGGATTTAACACACCAAGATCCAAACAATCCTGAGTTCCCCCGGACCCAAATACCACCACTTGTGTCTTTTCTTCATTAAAGAGATAATTCGCCCAAACTGTCACAAACCCTTTTGTTTTACTAGCTTCTGATTAACACAAAGAAGATATTTTGAAAAATGCTAAGAGCATGTAACCATAGAGTTCCATAGTATTAGTATTTCCTATGTAAGTCAATGGTTGCTTGTTTTTGGGTTTTTTTTCAAAATATTTTCTTTTTTGTAGAAAACCGAAGAAATAAACTCAAAAAGGTTTGATCACATCCATATCAAGTACAATGTGTGAATGCATGTGTGTGTGTATATATGAGCAATATCACACGAGTGGCAGAGTGATATGGTTGTATATCAGTACTAGTGGAAGGCATGTGTTAGCGTCCCACCAGTGCTGATATACAGCCATATCGCACTGCTACGAGTGTGATATTACGTTTTTACAACAGTTTGATGGCACAATTGTGTTTATAAAAAAGAAAATAAGAAAGAAAATAAGAAAATCAAGCATGGAGAGTCTAAAACGCTTTTGTATTAGGAACTACTTTCTTCTGCCATTCATTAACATCTGCAGCTGACGTCAAACAGCAGAAGCCGTTACTAATTCACCAACATCACTTTAGAGCTAGTGTTTGAATGATTCACAAGCATAATGTATAAAGTGATGACAAAACAGGTGATTTTGCTGATATTTTAAGATTATAAGGCTGAACTTGACATGAAATGCCATATGTCTACAGAAATATCTTCTTACAGTGTTACAGTCTACATTATTTCTTTGTTAAAATCTGGATAACACAATAATTAACCCGAAAAAAGCAGCGCAATCACTACCAGACTGCTGTTGTGTTTGCCATATGGAAAAATGCTAAACACGTGCGGGCATTTCTTCTTTCTTACTGCCAACACAACATACATTCCTGATATGCGAGTAAATCGGAATAAATATAGCACTACAACATGCAAAAGAGAGAGATCGACTTAGAATATCATTTACCAGCATACCTGCCAACATTTGTCTCTGAAAATCTGGGAAACTGGAGGGGGGAGGGTGGCCGGGGGCATTAGAGTGTGGAGGGGGAGGGGGTGTTTGGGGGTAAGGTCTCTGAATAACACTGTTGAGAACCGGGATAGGAAAGTAACTGAAATTAGGCTGTTATAATTTTAAAGGCTTATTACACCATCTCGTAAATAGACAGTGTAAACTGTCTTTGGTCAGCTCAGTATGGCAGGCTAATGACCGCCAATGTGCTGTCTCTCAGAAATTGTAAATATTTTAAAATAGGCACTATCCTTATAAATAAACTGCATAGTTACAATCTAAACAACTACATTCTCAACTAAAAAAGCCTCAAAAGTACATTATGTTGCCTAACAGCAGGAATATTTTTCAAACTGAAGAGTGTCCTCTGCTTGTTGCTGAATGTGAGCGGAGTAATACAGAAGAGGAGGCTGTACAAATGCTGTTGTTGCAAAATATTGCACGGCTATCACACAATCAGATTCAGGAACCAGACAGAACTGTTGTATAAATAATGATACAAACATTTTGCTTGCATAAAAGTTGATATGGTTTTATAATTGTATGTATTGCTGTTTACAGCTCAGGGGCTCATGTATCAACGCTGCGTACACAAAAAACGTTGTATACGCCATGATTTCACACTCGCGTTTGATT
>NW_026613711.1:0-51873 GCF_903798145.1 Danio aesculapii | reverse complement strand
TTTCTTCTTTCTTCGTCTTTATTTCTTCTATCTTTCTTTCTTTCTTTCTTTCTTCTTTTTTTCTTTCTCTAAATCAAATGGTTAATGGCTTAAATGTGTGTCCTTATATGACTGATTTGACACTTTGGTAAAGTGCTGTCAGCTATGGGAAAACCTACATGCAGTGTAGTGATTGGAATTCTATTGTCTGCTTGTAACACTGCTGTAAAGAAGACTAAAAAAAGCGAGAACGATACACGTGTGACTTTTATGTAAAATACACAGGTTTGGGCTGGTAATAGCAGCATTGCGAGGGAATAACAGGCTGTATATTGCGAAGTTAGACATGCCACAAAGCAGTAGTGTAGACGCCGTGTATCAAATGCATAGTGGAAATACACCATGGAGGACGGTGTGCTGGGCACTCGATCGGTCTGGGCCAGCGACTGCTGAATCCGGGGTGCGCCTGAAGGTTTTGCCGTGGTCAAATGGAGGCTCTTCCCCTGCGTTTGGAGCAGCGGCAGCGTTATGGGAAGGCCGCGGGAGCCCGTGTTAAAAACCGTGGACTATATTGATGTTTTCTGCCGAGTGGTAGTGCGTTGGATGTCGACTTAGGGATGCCAGAGGAGCCGTGTAATTAAGGGTGTTATCTTCGATGATTTCTATTTGGATGTAGTTACAGCAGTTGTGTGAGCTGGTCTTCAAGCCGAAGATGACTGAGGCAAGGAACTCTGGTTTTATAATGAGTTACAATCCGATGGTGAGTCATGCAGTGGCCATAAGCATGTGCTCCAATTTGTTTAAAAATAAACTACACTTACAAAAATATATATGATTTATACAAACTCTATACAATGCCCTCTTCTATCAAAAGTAATGATACTTTTGTAGCTATACACTTTTGCATTACTCTTACGAAGGCACCAAAAAAACAATGATGGCCAAACAAAAAATGTCCACCTGTTAGATGTGTGCCCTTAGATCTAGCTTAAATGCACCTGGGGTCAGGGGTCGGTCACTAATGTGTGATCCATGGACAATTACTGCCTCCCATTTCCCGTCTCAGTCCATTTGAAAAACATTGTTTTTACGGTCATGTAACATGAACTAGTATGTAAAAGTGGGCCTGAGAGCAGCATATAGGATCATTATGTTCGGCCACATTAAAGTAAATTGCTGGACCAAAGGGTGATTTACAAAGACATAGAGAACAAAAGAAATGAAATGAAGGAACAAGAGTGTTGCAATGCCAGATGAAAGGAAGAAGAGGAAGAAAGAAGGACAGAGAGAAATGTGAAGGCAGTGAAGATGAATAGCTTGTTCTGGGGTCTGGCTCTCCAGGGCTTTCCAAGCTGTTAGTATGCAGTAGACACACACAAAGCAGTGTGTGTGTATGGATGTGGGTGTGTGAGTGTGTGTGGGTAAAGGGTCTATTTGGCTGACAGTGAGTCCTCCAACACCATCTCATTACTGAAGCGGAGTGTCCATCCATATGAAATATAGCCTCTGTGCTTTATCAGTAAGGAGAAATACAGCTTCTATTTTTTTCTTTCTTCCTTCCTTCCACCTTTTAAGGGAACATTATAAAAAATATTTGAATCACTTCATCAGAAGTGTAATGAGATTGCGCTGTTGAATCTCAACTCAAAAGTTCCTCCCTGTACAAATTTGCCGCTGTATATTCTGCTGAACTGAAACTAGATGTTTATGTAGTGAGAATACTTTGTGAATAAACCTTTCATTTGAGAGGAAGCTAGTCAAAAAGGTTTTCAAGGATTCTCACGCTATTGTGAAAGTGTGTAATTTAGCTTATTCAGTATTGACACTTAATAATAATGCAACCAATGACACAATGACATCTTTTCATTTTCAAGGCCAGTATGACTGATACACTTGATTTAAAGATAAACAGTAATGTCAGTGTAAAAAGGCATTATTGTGAATGTCAAATTTGTATAGTTTGAATACAGTTAGTAAAATACACTAAAATTAGGTTAGTTACTCAACCAAAAAACAAGATGAAAAGACTTTAAGTTCAAATTTAAGTGCTGTAAGGGGACAACAGCTGAGCACCAAGCACTGCATGCAAATCCATAGAAATATTGTTTTCATGTTGTAAAGATGTGGCGTGGCATACTGCGATTTGATGCAGTACATTTAAAAAAACTGATTCATTGGATTACCCAATTTTTATTTTAAAAACAATATATGTGGGCTGAATTTAAACAAATAAATTTCGTAATGTTCAACCTAATTTGTATGTTTGAATTCAGAACTTTTTTAGCATTTGATCTACTTTAAAAGTGCCATATAATGAAAATCTGTATATGCCAAGGTATAGCTGAATAATAATTGTTCCGTACATGAAAATTACATATTATGAGTTTCAAACACATTGCTTCCTCATTCTCATGTAAATACTATGTGTAAAATCCAGGTAAAATGTAATAGCTGTTACGATGCTCACAGGATCATTAACATAAACACCCAACGCTTCATTGTGCACAATGTTTCAGAGAGAGATTACAACAATGATCTTTTGTCCCCTTAATTTTAAGGTTATCCAAGCTTATATTTAACTTACCATGCAAATGGGACTCTTATTTTCATACTTATGCACTATTCTATACCATTTGTAGTATAAATAGTGTAAGTAATGCGTTCACACTGAAAACTCTAAAAATAATAAGTGCACTTTAATTACTCGGAGGATGACACTTATTCAACCGTTAAAATGAAGTGTGGAATGATGAACTCCCAGACTTCACAGACTTAACAGCCGCTGCTTTGCTCGAATAGCAGAAGGGTGGAGCTATCGGGTGATGGATTAAATTATTAATTTTTTATTGTTAAAGAGATGTCTGAACTGTCGAAGCTAACTGAGTGTATTAAAGATGTTAAAGACTGAATGACCAACAATTTTCTTCTCTTAAACTAAGATAAAACAGAATTATTACTTATTGGGCCTAAATCCTGTACACAGCAGATCTCACAACTCAACCTACAACTAGAGGAATACAAAGTTAGCATTAGCTCTACTATAAAACATCTGGGTGTCATATTAGACAGCAATTTAACTTTTGAACACATATATCCAATGTCACAAAACTGCCTTCTTTCATCTGAGAAATAAGTTACAAAGTATGCTATCCATCTCAGATGCAGAAAAACTAGTCCATGCTTTTATGATTTCTAGGCTGGATTTCTGTAATGCTCTGGCTGTCCAGCATCCTCTATTAACAAACTTCAGCTAGTACAAAATGCAGCTGCCAGAGTTCTTACCAGGTCTAGAAAATTTGATCATATCACCCAATTTTATCCTCTTTACACTGGCTGCCTGTTAAGTTCCTATTGAATTTAAAATATTGCTTCTTACCTATAAAGCTTTAAATAATCTAGCTCCTGTTTATCAAACCAACCTTCTTTCTTGCTATCAACCTTCTTTCTTGCTACAATCCAACCCGCTCTTTAAGGTCTCAAAACTCAGGCTTCTGGTAGTACCTAGAATAGCAAAATCGAGTAAAGGCGGTCGAACCTTCTCATTTATGGCTCCTAACTCTGGAATAGCCTTCCTGATAATGTCTGAGGCTCAGACACACTCTCCCAATTCAAAACTAGATTAAAACCTATGTTTTTAGTAGAGCATCCCAAGGCCCTCAGACTATGCAGTGCCACTGATTCGATCCAAGACCAGCGACGAGATGATCCCAAGGTTTCCATATCCTGGACCAGGCCGTATCCTGACCAGATGCTGTGGTGGTCATGGAGGAGTGGACAGCATGGGACTGATTCCTGTGACGCTCCAGGGACATATGAGTCTTCGCTGAGGTCCAGCTTCCAGCCTCCGGTGCCTAGACTGCAGCTCTGCAAAAGATGTTTGGCCAGAGGAGAAATGGTCATGCCCAACTGAGCCTGGTTTCTCTCGAGGTATTTGAATTCTTCACTTTCGCCAATTGGTGAAGATTTTTCTTTGCCGCTGTCGCCTCTGGCTTGCATGGTTCGGGATCTGTTGAGCTGCGCATCGATGGATTACTTTTCAGTGTTTGGACTCTCAGTAGTGAATATTAAACCACATATTGAACTGAGCTAAACTGAACTTAAACACTGAAAACTGAACTAAACTGTTTCAATTTACCATGATCTTCTATGTGAAGCTGCTTTGACACAATCTACATTGTAAAAGCGCTATACAAACAAAGGTGAATTGAACTGAAAGCAAAATGCTCCTACGAGGGTGGTTATAGCGCCTCCCGATGGTGACAATCATTTATTTCACTAATTTGGCTACCGTCAAACGTCATCTGGGAAACGGTTTGAATTTCCACTTACTAAAAAAACATTAGTGTTCCATTTGGGACGACACTACATACATATACTATGCTGTTGAGTGTGTAAGCGCATAAATACATAGTGCGTAAGTGCATAGTTTATAGTGTGCCATTTGCAGTTTAAAAACTACTACATATTACTATGATTTTTTTTTTAGTAAAAGGTGGCCAATACACAGTATAAAACTCCTCTAGTTGCAGGGGTTGATATTAATTCCTGCTTGTGTTTTCATATTGTAACGAGGAGTCTGAGCTGTGTTAGAATCCATATGCAGAAGTTTATTAATGGGATTAGACAGAGACATCAACGGGTAAACAAGCGGAGAGTCTGCAACATGTAAGCAGTCCAAACCAAACAACAAACACAGGGGCAATTCCAGGAGACGTTGTAGTAATTCAGTCAGAGGATCAGTGCAACAATAATCAGTCTAAAACAGATCAAGATACACAGGGAAAAATCCAGAAGACGTGGTGAGAAGATAGGCAAAAGTTCAAGGCAACAATAAGCAAAAGAGAGCAAGAGGTCAAAGACAGATAACGTACTTGATCAAAGCAGGCAAGGTCATACATAGGCAAGCAGTCGTGAAAGTCTCTTGGAACAATGCTTGGTAAGGCAGGTAAACTGGCAATACTTCGCCAAGAAGCATGGCCTGAGCTCTTGTTGAAATACAGCACAAACAGAAAGTGACTGCAGGGGGAACGGAGCTGAGTCGAGTCAGTAGTTGGGCGAGGGCTCCCTCTACTGGTGTGGCCTTACACATATAGCACTAAATACATCTCTGTCTGCCCCCTTTGTCAAGTATACTTTGTAAAGATATCTCACTCAGTCCTTCCAGCTAAAATAAACCTCTCTTGAACTTACCCGAGCCACATAGCTACTATGTAGATATCAGAGAACAATTTAACTTATTAATCGATGCACTCTGCCACGTTTATTTTTTTTTTGCATCAATCAGGGCGTGTAAAAGTTGTATTGATTTTGAACAAGGCAGATCTTAAATCCAGCGAGTATAGAATTAAATGACGGCTCTCTAAAAATGCTCTGGCTGGTTAATTGAAACCCATTTGCTCAATTATAAGTAGTAGCTTTGTTTCCATCTAAAAAATGCGAATAACTTTATCCGTAAAACTGGATTATCGTATAAAAGATGAATAAAGCAACGTTTCCATCCAATGAGTCAAAACAAACAAAATCGTCACTTCTTGATTAACTGGCGCCAAATATCAACAGTAACACTGGAATTTTCTGTGGTAGGAGAAGCTGCGTGAATCTTTTCTTCATTTAATAAATGACTTGTGCCTCAGAAAGCAATCCTGACACGCAGTGAACGTGCGGTGGTGTTTGAAGTTGTGAGACACAGAGCACAGACACTCTTGATTCTGGAGGTAATTAATAATAATATAACACTAATACTGAAACAGTTAAGGTGTTTTAGAATGACCAAAACAACATTTCAGATGTTTCTACAGTGTGCTCAGCCTGCTGTTTGTTGGTTCACACACATTTTTATCATCACATGATCTCTTAACAAATTACATGACTTTTTTAATGCGCATACTGGAATTTGTTCGGTAAAATTGTTTCCATCATAGTTTATGCTCATCTTTTCTTATTGAATAAAAAGTTTATCCTACTCAGTTATGCGCATACTTTTTTTTTCTAAATTTATGTGCTTCTTGCCATTTCCATCAACCGTTATTTTATCTGCATATCCAAAATGTGCATAAAAAGGAGGATAGAAACGTATAGCTAGTGACAAAAATGACTGAGAATGACAAAAAGAAAATATTTATTGTATGATTTAAAAGTTGTTTTGTTAACTAATTTGTTGCTGATTTGTGTTTGTATGTTCAGCACAGAAGCTCACAGTTGTGTGGGCACTCTGTGGTGGAAAGAGCTTGTTAGTATCTAAAGGTTTTATTTTCAATAATCCTGTGAATTCAAGCCCCGAAAACATTTACAGCTAACTTTACATTATTATGAATTTATTTTCATTATTGTTTGGCATGCAGTATCTTTTAAAATTGTTAGAATTGCTCTTTAAATCATTGTTAGATTGGAGAGACCCAATGAGAGATCTCAAGCTTAATGTCTCCTGGCACTGTAATCTGTCTTGTGATAGGATAAGGTTCAGGTGTCCAGCACATAAGTTCACACACATATACGCTCATCCGTGATATAACTGACGTTTTGGAGATGGGCAGGTATGGCTTATAAATGAAATACAATGCGTGCACACACACACATACACACACACAGATTCTCACCCTCCAATACATTACTTTGACCCAGTGTCTCTCCAGGATCAATCTTTACACAGTCTAGCCACAGAAATGGGCAGCGTTGAGACAGAATCTCATAACAGCTACAATGACAGTGTCTGTGACCAGGAGAGACTTGTTGACTTAGACTGACCCTCATAAAAACAAACCATCTCCCCTTATGAACCAGCAATCTTTGCCACCCTTAAAGCAATTTTCTCTCTTTTTTCCCACAGGAATTTCTTCAATGAGAACTTTTTTTTAAAAAGTTGAAACGGAAATAAGTATTGGGTGTTTGAGGACTAAGAGTTCAGGCAGAGAGAATTGCTTAGCATCCCCTGACAGCTCTGCTCGTCTGCTGCGGTAATTGCTTGTTTTTTGATTAGTTATATCTCATTGTGAGATGTGAAATGTCTTTTTTTTAACTAGTTGTGATTAAAATGGTCATGTTCCTTCCAGCTCATTGCCTGTCTGCTCACACATGCAGCTAATTAATAATCCCAAGGAATTCTTTTTTCTTGACAGTCAAATCTGAACTGTAAACCTGAAAGATAATAAGGCAATTTAACAGAGAAGGTTGTGAAAGAAGCAAAAAGAGGACACTGACCCCAATTATGACTGCCATAAGAGAACGAGACAAAAAGAACTGTTCGAAAATTATGTATAGGCCTGACTCGCAGCCAGATGTACTGAATGCCCTTTTACAACCTAAAGAGGCCATTTTTGCATTTCCATGAATTTCAGTGTCAGTGGTAATGCTGTATTTTTAATTATTAAACATATAATTACATCTATTTTGTTGTAAAAGTCATTTTAAAACAGTGATTTTGATCTTTCTTTATATTGGAGTGTTTGTTTAAACAATAACAATATTGTTTGTATTTTTTCTTCTTTTTGTGTGGCAGTTCATTAAAAATATGTTTTAATGTAATGTATAAGGCTAAAACAATCTGCTAAATTCAAATCATTTTGTATGTCATAGATATTCATTCATTCATTTTCTTTTCAGCTTAGTCCCATTATTAATCCAGGGTCGCCACAGCAGAATGAACCTCCAACTTATCCAGCACTTGTTTTACACAGCAAATACAAACTCATTCACACTCATACATTACAGACAATTTAGCCTACCCAATTCACCTGCACTGCAGGTCTTTGGACTATGGGGGAAACTGGCACCCGGAGGAAACCCACGCGAACACTGGGAGAACATGCAAACTCCACACAGAAACACCAACTTACCCAGCCGAGGCTCGAACCAGCAACCTTCTTGCTGTGAGGCGACAGCACTACTGCGCCACTGGGTCGCCATCATGGTTATTATGTTACACAAATGTTAAACAATGAAATAATACCCGTTTATGCACTACTGGGAATGGACGCATTGATTTGAGTTTTGAGATCAATGTTGTGAAGGAGTGATCAAAGAGGTTATTTGGATTTTTAAATGTCAGTTTACTCTGGATTTAATTACGGCTATTTATTGTTTCAGACAGCAATAACATTGCCATTAATTTGTGTCACTTTCAGTCGACTTCAGCTAACCCTAATTCTCTAATCTCCTGTCTATAACCACAACAAACACATAGAGTCTTATCCTGATGCTAAAAGTTGTGTGGACAAAAGGAATTTTGAGTTGCCATGCTGTCACAACACTGGCTTTCCCTGAAAGATAGATTCTGTGTGACAACACCTGCAAACTAAGTAGCTGAATAAACATTCTGTGATGGAGGAAGAAAAGGTGGGAGCTTCAAAGACATGATAACAGAAGACAGATTACCATGGTAGCATTAAGAAAGCTTTATTTTAGCCTTGGCCTCAAACTACAAACCCAGATCACGACAAAGACATTTACACATTGCAAAACAAGCCTTCACATGATATTCTAAATATAGTAAACATATACTGAGAACATTTTTCTCTTGGATGACAGAACATATAGGTTGATAGAACTTTTATACAGTCTGCTGAGATGGTCAAAGTAGGTATACAAAAATATAAAAAATGTCAAACAGAAGAAAATGAAACAAAATCGGGCCACCGATGTTACTGTAAAGTTTCAACCATAAGGAGGATCATTTCCTTGAAAAACTATTTTAAAATTCATTTCTATGTTCTTAGAAATGTACATTTTGTATTCATTTTGGTTTTATCACTAAAAATGTTATGTTATATTATATTGTATATATTATAGACCCTAATCTATTTTCTTTTGTAAATACAATTAAAATGTCCATGGCCTACAATGCTTTCATTAACCAGATTATAGTATAGTCTGTTGTTTTCAAATCTAATAATCAAAAAAAACTAGTTGATCAGAATTGAGCATGCATTTCACAGTGGCACATTTTTGGCGCATTAGCGATGCTATAGATGTGTAATTTTCTACATCTGCACATAAGAAAAATAACCAAGAACATGTTTCAATGGCGAATCAGAATGCTGAGTTTTGTTGAGTGCCCACACAAATTCTATCATCATAACAACAAAGAGTACAAAATGATGTATTTTATGTAGAAGATTCATTTCCCAGCATCAGGGACTACATCTGAATTGTATTATTTATTTATTTATTTATTAGCGTAAGTTGCACTAGAATGAATGCATTGTCTGGGACATGTCTTCTCTTTGTTTTGTCGCTTGTGTTTAGGATCTGGTCAAAACAAATGTCCTAATTTTGATATACTTCATTTCATAGGCATATCGGTCTTTAGGGATTGACACCACATTACATAAATCAGACAATGTTCTGATATTGTTAAAAGACTTAAATCGACAATGACAATTGAATTCCTTAATCAGGCTTAATTTAATACAAAATGAGCATCATGTTCAAGGCAAGGGCTTATCTGAGGAATATAGAAGATTCTCTGTTAATCAATATACATTCATAAATGTTCTTTCACAGCTCAGTGTAAGACAGAAGTGAACCACAGAATTTTCAATTTAGTGCACAAAGTGTGTAGACC
Source organism: Danio aesculapii (assembly GCF_903798145.1). Taxonomy (NCBI): domain Eukaryota; kingdom Metazoa; phylum Chordata; class Actinopteri; order Cypriniformes; family Danionidae; genus Danio; species Danio aesculapii. The sequence continues at coordinate 42,335 of NW_026613711.1, read as the reverse complement.
TACTTAAAACTCTGCCCAGAAGCTTGCCCCTTGAATGCATCTATCACAACAGTAGTCTCTGAGACACAACAGTAATTTATGAGTAACAACCCTATATATTATAGCTTGCTTCAGAGACGTAAGCTAATGCCAAATGAAAAAAATTGATTCTTTACTTTTTGTCCAAAAAAAAAAAACTAAAGCATATAGTTTCAAAATTGACTATGAGGTGCAAAACAGTTACAGTACTCTAAACACAATTGAGGTAAAAATATATAATAAATGAAATTTGAATTCATTAAATGGCAAATGGAAAGGACAATTTGCTACAAAAAATTGCCTAATAATACAATCTCTGGTTGTACGAAAGTACTACTCAGTCATAAAAACACCTACAAGCACGCAGTGTCATACATTTCCACACCCTCATTTAAGGCTATCGGTGGCATATCCATACACTGCATTATAACAACCTCTCTGTATCATCTCTGTATCACTTATTGTGCTGTAAATGTGCTGTGAAAGCTAGTGTATTTAGTGAAGGTCCCCACAATTCTTACTACTCTTCAGGATCATTGGTGTTTGCTTTTTTGTTTACAATTTTTTCTTTTCATTGCGTTTGTGTATGTGTGTAGTAGTAGTAGGTTGTGGCAAAGGCCAAGAAATTACTTGAGAAATCTTTCAAGTATGTGTATGTGTGAAAATGCATTATATAGATGTAGATGAATCCTAAAATGTCAGTACAGTGATGTATTGTATTTACACTGATGTTTAAATATAAACCATAAACACATATTGTATGATTAATCTAATCAATACATAGTAATCTTTTTGGCTAAATGATACAGATCACAAATTACTCACAATACAATACAACATATTCTGACTATATTTCAGAAGAGAACTAGCTGAGGACAATTCTCATAGAGAACAATCTAGAGCAGACAACTTTGACACACTGCATATTTATCAGTCTGTTACTGTTCCTTTACATCTGCCACAGAAAGTGCAGAAGAGAGTTGAAGCATGTGTAGAAAATATGTCTGAAAATAAACATCTTCATCTGAACCAAAGTCAGAAAGTGTAACAATTTGTTAACCTCTTCTTATTTAACATGAACAGGCCAGTATGTTGTGGTTTTATTCCAACAGCCTGATGCTCAACATTAAGCTCGACAGAGGATTAAAGATGAATATATTACCCTTTATTTGTTGTCTGTTTATCCAAAGCATATTCCACAAAAGCCTTTGTTGTGCTGTTATTTTTATTTAGGTACATTTCATTTCCAATATGTTTCTGTGTTATTTTTATGAGGCATTTGGTCCTAATCAAACCATCCATGTACTGTATGAATGGTTGTCTTGGAAACAGGATCCATATCCTCTGTTGGAGTGGTTTGACCAGACTTATGTTATTAGTCATCTATCCAAACACAACATGTGAGAATAACCAGCTCAACTTTCAGCATAGCTTGTGCCGGATGTCACCAGAGAAATAACACCAGTTACTAAGCAGGACAGGTTGTGTGTCAGGAGAAATAGCACTTTCTGTTTATCCCCAAGGACTTTTGTTTGATTTAGGTCTGCCACATACCCAGGTGGTCCTTTAGAGGCAACGGAGAAAAGGAAAACTGATCGATGAAAAGAAAAAAAAATTGCAGGAAGGGAGTGATAATAATGAGAAAGCAGCAGTCAGAAATGAATGAGGTAAGGAGGCTGGCGTGTGTATGCACTGAAGTATTTGCTCACTGTATATCCTAGAGGCACATACATTACGAAGCTATGAATATAGGTTCTGACTTCCAATGTTGAAAGTAAAATGAGTAAAATGACAATATATGTTGCAAGAGAAGTCTTTTAAGCACAAAGCCATTAAATAAAAAACAGCAACTGTTTAATGTTGGCCTGCAAAAATACACATCATTTTTTATTTATTTTATTATTGTAACTGATGAGATTTGCTTTATGTTTGTAAACTGAATATTGCATTTTTAAATAGTTGATTTTTATAAATCAGCAATAGTTCATACTTTATGAATTATTCAAACTATTTATTTGTTTTTTTAATGTGTGGATTAAATATACAAATCGTTAGTAATGAAAAAAAAAATCAAAAGTTGATTAACTGATTGAACTAGAAAAAAAACATGTTTTAGGTATGTTAACCTGATGTACGCATCACCATTTCTGGGTCCAAACACTCGTTAGCAGATGGAAAGAAAACATTAAGTAATGCTAATATATACACTCGTTGTGCTGTAATAATATCAATGTAATAGTACTACTATTATAATTTAAACAAAAAGTGCTTCCAAAATGGCCTAATGAGAAGGGTTGTATTCTCAACAGAAATTAGTAGATTATGGACTCAAAATAAAATTTCATCACACACACTCACACATCACAACTGAAAAGGATAATTCACCCATAAATAAAAATTGACTAATTTACACGCCCTCAAGTGGTTTTAACTCTTTATGAGTTTCTTTCTTCTGTTGAGCACAAAAAGTATACATACACTACCAGTCAAAAGTTTGGGGTGAGTAGGATTTTTAAATGTTTGAAAATAAGCTCATCCTGCTCACCAAGACTGCATTTATTAATCAAAAATAAAGTACAAATCGTAAAATTGTGAAAAGTTATATTGCACTATAAAATAACTGTTCAAAAGTAGCTTATAATTTAATTTAATAATTTATTTCAGTGATTTTATAGATGATTTTTCAGCTTCATTAATGAAGTCACATGATCCTTCAGAAATCACTCTAAAATAATAATAAAAATTATTATTGTTATTATTAATCATTCATTCGTTTTCTTTTCGGCTTAGTCCCTTTTTTGATCTGGGGTCGTCACAGCAGAATGAACCGCCAACTTATCAAGCAGCTGCAACCCATCACTGGGAACATCCATACACACTCATTCACACACATACACTACAGACAATTTAGCTTACCAATTCCCATAAACAACATGTCTTTGGACTGTGGGGGAAACTGGAGCACCTAGAGGTAACCCATGCGAATACGAGGAGGATATGCAAACTCCACACAGAAATGCCAACTGACCCAGCTGAGGCTCGAACCAGCGACCTTCTTGCTGTGAGGCGAACGTGCTAACCAATCCACCACCGTGCAGCCTGTTATTATTATTAATAGTTTTTTAATAATGAAATAGTAATAAAAGCAATAATGACTGGAGAAATAATTTAATTTGAAACTACATACAGTAAGAAAACAGTTATTTAAACTTTTTATAAATATTTAACAATTTTACTTTTTTTTAATTAAATAAATGCCGCCTTGATGAACATAATAATTTTCTAAAGAAAAAAAAACTAACCCCAAACTTTTGACTGGTAGTGTATATTATTAAAAGCTGAAAATGTGTTACCGTTGACATCCACATTTTTTGTTTAACAGAAGAAAGAAACTCAGAAAACAGGTTTGGAACAAGTGAAGGAAGAGTAAATGATGACAGAAATTTCAGTTTTGGGTGAGCCTTCCCTTTAACAAGTAAAGAGTTCAGATGCAAAAGGCCACTTTCGCCAAAAATGAGCTAATGGCATTGAGTGAATGCTTTAGGCACGTAGTACATGTTGAACAAATATATTTGCTTAAAAATGATCCAAATCTCAGCATCAGCGCATTCAGAAATAACCGTTTGTTGGCAAAAGCCTCTAAACGTCACTTGCCTTTGACAGCAAAAGCCATCTCCCGAGAATCAATCTGAAGGTGCGAATCGAATCATATGTTTTCAATGTAGCAGCGTGCAGATACGCCGGCTTTTATGAGGAGACTTGTATAAAATATAAGAGAATTGTATAAGCCTGTCCAACTGTCACTGAATGACAAATGAAAACATTTCTTACCTCACAACTCTGTGCATTACAAGAAAAAGAAGAAAACACAATGTAGAAACTGAAGTGTAGCATGCATTCATAACGTTTTTTTGCACAGTGAGGCTACTTTGAATGAGTCAGATTTACTATACTAAGCTTGTTTTACAATATTTACAATGTTACACTGCTCTACTTCCATTAAATGTAAATCCCAAATTTATGAAACGACAACAGATTATTAAGATTCAATTAATGTCAATTTTATTGTTATTGATTAATGCACTTAATTGACAGATTTCATTCATTCATTTTCCTTTTGCTTAGTCCCTAGTTTATCAGGGGTTAACACAGCAGAACGAACCACTTACTTAACAGATTTATTTGTTTTTAACTTAGGTGTTATGTGTTTTATATTTGGTAAGATAATTTCTAATGGCATCTTTAGTGATTTTTCAGCTAATTGCACTGTCTTGTCTCAATAGGTGGATTTAGTGGTATTTGCAAAAAAAGCACTAGTGGATTTTGCTGGCTTTGACGCAGAAGAAAATCTACCTTGTTAAAAACCAACGAATTGTCTAAAGTGACATTTTTGAAAAAAAAAATTATTTACTAGCTAATAACCTTTTCATTATATATAAAATGAACTTCTGACCTTATTATAAGAGCCTGATAGAAAATGCTCATTTACAAAAATGAGGTCTGATGGATTTAGAGGGTTTTGCATCTGAACTCTTCAAGTGGATACTTGTATGACCATATTTTATACATGTGTCAGCAGCCCTGTGATAAACTAGTCATAAGCACCCAAACATCTTATGCTTGGTTTCACTGTGCAGATCCGGCTTTCATGTTTAGCATGAACTGCTGAATAAATTAAATTCAGCCCAAACAAGAGCTTAGCTCTCCTTTCATATATTCAGAGAGGCTTCATTGGGGCCAGACAAGATGCTGAATATCCCAGGTGTCTCATCAGCCTCAGGAATAAGGTAAAAAATCAATTAGAGCAACTGCAATTTTACACAGACTTGCTTTCTTTTTTCAGGTTGTGGTTTTGTCAGGCAAATCACATCTTCATCTTCAAGTTCTCTTTACACTTTATTCCTTTCTTTTTCTTTCAATATTTCCCAGTGTCAAGGTGTCTAGGAGTATTTTAAAAATTCTTGTACAATAACATGGCAGTGTTGACCATTTCGTCACATCAGCTGGGGTGAAGATTTGCAAGAGGTTGTTGATGACTGAACTCCCTTGCTCCCCTGATAGATCTTTGTGTAAGATAACTTGTAGAACATGTGCATCAAAAAAGGAGGAGCATTAAACATTGTTTCCTACAAGACCTCTAATGCTGTTATTATGAGGAAATAAACTCTCGGTGATGTAACTGAAGCTCATCAAGACAAGGATTCTGTTAAAGAGCTCAAACAAAACAAAGAACCAACAAGAAAAAAACACAACATTCATGTAGACCAAAAAAGACCAACTGTACCATTTTGTAGCCAGCTATCTACCAGAGGGCTGTTTTGTTTGATCATGCAACGTGCAGTATTTGGTTCAATAACATCAAAGATATAAGAATATTTCTATGGTATTTCTCTATTGACACTTACCATGCATTATTAAGATCATCTTTTGAAAAGTCCTCTAATATTTACCGCACAAAAAATAAAGCTTCATTTTTGTACATCCCTTGTACACAACCAAAGAAAGACCACTGACACACAGAATTAGGCAGAAAGAACAAACAATTGAGGTATTCTTTTCCAAATAAACACTGACACATTGAACAAAGAATGTGGACACCATGAAAAGAAGAACCGGTAATCTGAACTCCTAAACGAGCAATACATGACAAACACATGGCTCTTGGATCAAATTGGAAACACCCGCAATGCTAACATGGCCCTACCGTGCTAACAGTTGTATAACTGAACTTGGATATGGAAGCCCCTGTGACCCCAGTGATCTCATCATCACCTTCCCTCCTCTTCCTGTGATTGTGGCACGGCCGCCTGCAACACCCGAAGGTAGCCAAGAGAGCCTTTCGGAAGCGGGTGTTCATGAAGCAGTAGATGATTGGGTTAACGCAGGCTGAGGTATAGGAGAGCAGCTGAATGAAGGAGATGGGAGCTCCAGAAAGTGCACGCTGAGCAGATATTTGGTCGAAAGCCTTCCAGGTGTTGGCAGAGTATAGAGGCATCCAACATACAAAGAACATGGCAACTATAATGATCAGCATTCGGATCACTCGTTTTTTGGCAATGAGTTTGGCCTCTGAGGTGTTGCTTCGTGGACGGTCTGTCTTGACTGTGCCTGAGGTGGTCAAAGCTGAAAGTTCCATAGCGGGAGGTTTCTTTGAGACCTGTATATAACATCCATCGCTCTCATCATGGCAAGATGACAATCCACCATTCAACCCATTCTTTACACCTGTAAATGAAAAAAAAAAATCAGAGTAAATAAAGATGTACAGTTACCCTATACTGCATCTGTCCACAATCACTCTGACTGCTCTTCTGGACTTTTTGGCTGTTTACAAACATTTTCTTAGCTCTCATTTTCAAATCTGTAAAATGACAATACCTGTAAAAAAACAAGCATCATAAACTGACATTTAAGCTAAATTCAAATACCAAAAACACAGTTTGATATTTTTTTAACTTCTTTTTTGCATTATTTAATAAGCAGAGCTGCAGAGATCTCATCTTTGCAATGTATGAGGACACTTCAGATAAATCTGTTTCAATGTGGATTAATATAGATGGCATAATGTTGGTTGTGAAGAACATAACATTAGGGAAAAGAAGACATCTCATTTAAAAAGGAAGTGTTTTGTCACACTGTATGCCTGTGAAAAAAAGGGTGGTACAACTTAAACAAATAACACCTGTATAACCAGTAGTCTATTTAACTATGCATAGACTTGGTTCAGCATGTCCCTATGCGTAGTTCTCCAAAAAATTCATCACTAAAAAAAGTTGTTGCTTTTTCAGCAATACTTCTAATAAAAGATACCTGTGGAGGTCTTTAACTTCAATGCACTGAGAAGTACCCTCTTCCACCTCACTGCAGTTATCTAAAGCTTCTCCCCGAGAGAACTTACATTCAGCACATCAGTGCACAATCAACCTTAACGCTCAGGGAAGTACTCAGCATGACCCTAGTGCATTCAGTATTCACCATGGGAGACATGGGTCAAGCAGCCACTTTCACAAAATGGAGAGAGGAAAAGTCTGTTGAGCATGCCATTTGAGGATGCCAAATAAAAGCATCTACCTTGCTCAAATCTCTCAAATGGCAGGAAACAACTTTTTAAGGGCTCTTTGACATACAGAAACATTAAATCAAATGCTGTTGCAAGTAAACATGATTAGCAATACTTCAATTTACTCTTCCTTGTTTAACTGCTGAAAATTCAAGCCAAATAGATATAATGCACAGGATGAAGTCAGATTCAAGTGCTGAATAAAAAAAAAAAAAACGTTTGATGGAAATGTCTGGTGGTTAAACAAAAATTAAATCTTTTAAATGTTTTAGGTGGTTTATCAAAGTGGACGGGTGTGCTTCAGACTACTTTGAGATTCTGGGTCTTTACACACATACACACGCACACGTGTTCACAAAAATTTCATACCACTGGAGTCTTTTTTCTGCTCCAGCTCAAATTGAATCCCTCTGTAAAGTTCTCTGGATATGAGACCGTAGGCAATTATCATCACCACTCCTGGGATGAAGAACAGAATGGACAGCAACAAGACGTACCTGACAGAGAAAAGAAAATATCTGTAAATGAAAATGCAGTGAATCAATAGAGACAGTATAAAAAAAACAATGAAACCGCTTAACCACTCTTAAGAAGTGAACAGATGAGAACCAGGGAGATGAGTGGAGGCAGGAATGACTTTTCTAGAATCCATTTTCCAAAAGTGTTGCAAGTTCAAGTCAATCATTAATCAACATCAATGGTCTCAAAAAGTGCTTTTGCACTGGGTAGTTAAAACAGCTCTGTTATAGAAACTAGGCACAAGGGCAGTACCTAACCTAGCTTCTCTTTTATTGCCATCTTCCTGGTTGAAATTACACCACCAACTGAAATTCTTGGATTCTCTAAATTCAAGCCAATCAACATATATTTAGACCACGTGTTGAACTGGGTTCAACCCTACTCTGAAGTTGGAGCTAATTTATTCCCCCAAGAAGCAAATCAGTGCTTGTTCGTGCACATGACAATCAAATCACGCAATGTGAATTATAATGGGTGTGATCTAAGTGGCGGGAAACACCAATCCAATGCCAAACAACTGACGAAAAACCTTCTGTGTTGTTGGCTTGCATTGGCTCACATATAGACCAAAAACCTGCACATGAACGTGTCTTTTCACTCCCACAGGGGGCAAAAATCAGTTTTCTCATTCCACAAAGGGACCCTGGAAGATTAAATGTGCACAGACAATGCATAAATAAAGCAGTGTTTAGTATCATTATCACAGTACATGCCACTCAACATGGAGGAATTTGCTTGTTCAAATATATCTGATAATCTAATGATACATATTGGGCCCGTTTCAGAAAGGAGGTTAAGTGAAAACTTGAGTATTTTAACCCTGAAATGAGAGAACTTCTGGGTTTTCCGTTTCAAAATGGCAGGTTTGTTAAACTCGAGAAAGCAAGTCAAGCCTTTTCTGAAAGAGAGGTAACTTTAACTCAGAGTCAGTTACTGTGGTAACTTACTCTGTGAACCTAACCTGGTCAGAAGCAGGTTTTATTCTCTAAACTCTGAGTTTCTGTCAATCTTCTCCCCTTTTTTTGAAGACGAAGCGGTATTTCTTGCCTTAGCCTTACGTTTCCACCCACCTATTTTAATGCTCATTATAGATATGCGGATAAAAACGTTTGATGGAAACGTCATGATGCTTTTGAAAATACGCATAAAAAACATATGCGCATAAATGAGTAGGATAAACTTTTATTCAATAGAAAAGATTCGCCTAAACTACGATGGAAACACTTATACTGAACAAATTACAGTATGTGCATTAAAAAAAGGTTTGTTATAAGATGATCATGTGGTGATGAAAATGTGTGTGAATAGACAAACCAGCAGGCTGAGCACACTGTAAAACATCTTAAATGTTGTTTTGGTCATTCATTCTAAAACACCTTAACCGTTTCAGTATTAGCGTTATTATATTATTAATGACCTCCAGAGCGTCTGGAGCGGGTCAGGAGCATCTGTTCTCCGCGTCTCATAGCTTCAAACGCCACCACGCTTTCAGTGTCAGCATTGTCTTCTGAGGCGCAAGTACATTTATTAAATAAAGAAAAGATTGACGCAGCTTTTTCTACCGCAGTAAATTCTGTTTTTACTGTTGATATTTGGTGCCCGTTTAATCAGGAAGTGACAATTTTGTTCTCTTTGAATCGTGGGATGGAAATGCTGCTTTATCTTTTATGCATTATTCCAGTTTTGCACATAAATTTAATTAATATATTTGGATGGAAACATTGCTATTGCCTACATTTCAGTCACACAAAGAACAAAGTCACATACGAGAATGGCTTGTCCTTTTTTAATACACAATTAGATTCAAATCACAGACCTTCGACAGGGACATGTACTGTAACTAGATTAATGGGATTATTATTCTATCTAAAAACTATTGTTTAGTTCTGCTTACATTCTAAATGTTATATCAACCTCTATTACTTGATCAATAAAAAAGGCAGACACAAGTGCGCTTTTAAATCTATTAAATGGCACCTAGGTTACCCCTTTTTTCAGATTTTATATAAGTGTTTTGCGTCTCCAGAATGTTTCTGTAAAGTTTCAGCTCAAAACACCCATCAGATTTTTCATTATACCTTTTACAAGATTCTATTTTATACGCGCTATTTTATATGCGCACACACAAACACACAGAGAGAGACAGACAAAGCGTGTTTAGCTTTGCACTCTTTTTGCACGCAAATGTGACAGGATACAGGTTAATCTCCACTGCTGTATGGATATCTGTTATGTTAATGAACAAAATAAACCTGATTTTAATGTCCACAAAGCGGGATTGAAGTGTCTTCCTTTATAATTGTTCTGACACACGGCTGTGCTGATGAAGTAAAGCTGAAGTAAATCACTGTAATTCATTACACACGTGCACTGTTTTAAAACATTTTAAACATGTGAAACTTACTCTTGATCACATTTGATGATGATTGATGATCCTAGCGAACTGAACAGACCTTTTATTCCCCATTGCTTTGCGCACGTCTGGTCTTCTTGATATGATTATACACATGACTACATGTTAATACGCGCAGCTGTCAATCAATTCGGTGGGTGGGGGGACCGCACTCCTACGTCAAGTTGCGGTCGGTCTGAAAACCGCTCCAATTGGTCCACAGTTTTTATGTTGTTAAATTGAAAAAAAAGGACTGGGTGTGTTTATTTCACCCCAATATGACAGTCTATACACTATATCTACACACATATCTGTCCAAACAGCTTGAAAAGTAGATTTTTCACCATAGGTGCCCTTTAAAACTGATCAACGTGTATAAAAGTGTGAATGTGTGTAAAAATTTTTTAGAAACGTCACACATAACATTACTTATTTTATTATACTTAAATATTTAAAAACTTTAAATGTAAAATTTCGCATTAACTTGAGCAGCTGTTTTCCCAAGCTAACTGTCTCAGTTTCACTGATGCAGTGGTGTTGCTTTTTAACATATATGGTCATATTTGCTATAACTTTGCATGAGCACATCAAGTTCAGCTGGAGAAAGAAATGGTGATGTCTTTTTTTAAGATGTTGCCATAGTCACTTGTAATGTCTGCGCTCTTTTGATAATGCCTTTTTGAAGTTGCGGTGTGGGCGCTTAACTCTGAGTTAGTCTACTCAAAGTTGATTGACCTAATTCTGAGTTTTTAATCTCTCGGTAAATCAACTCAGAGTTCAAGTTTAAACTCCGAGATGGTTGAACCTCCTTACTGAAACAGGCCTATTGTTTGCAATTATTTGAGAAATGTAGAAAAATTAAACCTGGCGTAGTTGCCTTCCTTATTTAATTGTTTACTTAGTTACATCACTTGACTTTGTGTTCTTACGCTCAGATTTGTTACTGGATGACAAATTAAATTGCTCTCTTTAGCCAACGAATGATACCAATTCTACATGCTGAAAGGGACAACTCGATCTGACATTAGCCCGATAAGAGGCGAAATGTGGATCACACCAAACCAGCTAGCTGGACCGATGCTGTCACGTGTGAAATAAGAGTACAGAGATGGATCCAAATGCAAGTGAGATATTTAATGGTAACAGTGAAAATAAGCCAACAGGGCTACAAAAAGAGGGTGAGGACACTGAAATTCTGGGGCAGGAACAGAGGGACGAAACGAATACCAGCAGTCACTCTTCTAGTCCTGAGCACAACACAGATACACATAAGCAAACACAACGAACTGACATAGAGACATAGAAACGTAGCCCAGATATAGGCTCAGTAATGAACCTCAGCTGGTGATCAATCAAACAGCTGAGTGCCGTCATAACACGTGACCAAACAAATACACGTGGAAAAACAAACAACACAAACCCATGTGACAAAACAGATACTCCGGAAAGCGCACAAACCTGCAACCGTGACAATACCCCTCCTCTTAAGAGCACCTCCTGGTGCTCCCAGAAGAGCTTACCTGGCGATTGAATTCATCGATAAGAGAGTGATCCAATATGTCCCTAGCCGGAACCCAACTTCTCTCCTCTGGACCGTAACCTTCCCAGTCCACCAAGTACTGAAATCCTCGCCCCCTCCGTCTTGAATCCAGAATGCGCTTAACCGAATAAACGGTCTCCCCATCTACGAGACGCGGCGGGGGAGGGACCGGACTGGGCGGGTTAATGGCCGTATGAAAAACGGGCTTTAATTTGGAAACATGAAACACGGGATGTATTCTCCTGTACGCTGGAGGAAGTTTGAGGCGGACTGCCACCGGACTAATGATTTTGATGACAGTGAATGGGCCAATAAATTTAGGTGCAAGTTTATTACATACGGAACACAAGGGAATATTCTTGGTTGAAAGCCACACTCTTTGACCGACGACGTAAACGGGAGGCTTAGACCGGTGGCGATCGGCTTTAGCCTTGGTGCGCGCACCCACTTGGAGGAGGGTCTGTCTGGCCCTGTTCCAAGTGCGTCGGCACCTCTGGACAAAGGCGTGAGCGGAGGGGACCGCGACTTCGGATTCCAGACTGGGAAAACCTAAACTAAACCTAAACCTAAACTGGCTGGTAACCTAAACTACACTGAAACCGAGAAAGGCCCGTGGCTGACACTGGCAATGAGTTGTGTGCATACTCCACCCATGGGAGCTGCTGACTCCAAGAGGTGGGATTCTGGGAAACCAAACAACGTAACATACGCTCGAGATCTTGGTTGGCCCTTTCAGTCTGTCCGTTACTCTGAGGATGGAAACCAGAAGAAAGACTTACAGACGCCCCCAATAAACGACAAAATTCTCTACAAAATTTAGAGACAAACTGTCAGAACTGTCAGGCCCCCTGTCAGAAACCACGTCCGTCGGGAGGCCATGAATGCGAAAGACGTGATTTATGACAGCATCCGCTGTCTCTCTGGCTGAGGGTAATTTGGGAAGAGGGATAAAGTGAGTAGCCTTCGAGAACCGGTCCACCACGGTCAAAACAGCCGTATTGCCACCAGATGGCGGGAGACCTGTGACAAAATCTAGCGAAATGTGCGACCAGGGTCTCGAAGGCACTGACAGAGGATGAAGGAGTCCAGCGGGAGGTCGATTAGAAGTCTTAGAAACAGCACAAACGGAACAGGCCAAAACAAACTCACGTATATCCCGTGCCATAGCTGGCCACCAGAATCGCTGTTTAACCAAAAATATAGTACGACTCACCCCAGGATGACAAGCCACTTTGGAGGAATGTCCCCATCGAATGACGTCAGACCGAATCTCCTCCGGCACAAACAAGCGGCTGGGTGGGCATCCGGCCGGGGGCGTTACCCCATCCAGGGCTGTGCGAACCCTGCTCTCGATCTCCCATGTCACCGCAGAAATACAAATCCTCTGAGGAACGATGGGCTCAAGAGACGTATTGCGCTCGGAAAAATCAAAAAGACGGGATAACGCATCGGGTTTGATGTTCTTAGAACCCGGTCGATAAGAGATGGTAAAGTCGAATCGTCCGAAAAATAATGCCCACCGAGCCTGCCTGGAGCTAAGTCGTTTGGCAGACTTGATGTATTCAAGGTTCTTATGGTCGGTCCAAACGATAAAGGGAACCCCCGAACCCTCCAACCAATGACGCCACTCCTCCAAAGCGAGTTTGACAGCCAACAACTCCCTATTACCAATGTCGTAATTACGTTCTGCGGGAGATAATCGGTGTGAAAAAACGCGCAAGGATGAATTCTGTCATCCGAGGATGCACGCTGGGACAGGATAGCGCCCACCCCCTCCTCTGACGCGTCAACCTCCACCACAAACTGCCGGGAGGGATCAGGAGTCACCAGAATGGGGGCTGAAACAAAGCGGCCCTTTAATTTTGTGAATGCAGCCTGTGCTGCACTCGACCACCTGAAGGAAGTCTTGGAGGAGGTTAAGGACGTCAGAGGGGCAACGAGCTGGCTGAAATTGCGAATAAAACGCCGGTAAAAATTGGCGAAGCCCAGAAATCTCTGCAGGGCCTTACGAGACTCCGGAATTGGCCAATTCACCACAGCCTGAATCTTCTCTGGATCCATGCACACCCCCTCGACCGACACAATGTGTCCTAAAAAAGGAACAGACTGTGCATGAAACACGCATTTCTCCGCCTTGACAAAAAGCCCATTCTCTAGCAGCCTCTAAAGCACTCGCCTGACGTGCTGCACATGTTCCTGGAGAGAACGGGAAAAAATCAGAATGTCATCCAGGTAGACATAAATAAACTGATCTATCATATCTCGCAACACATCATTGACGAGTGCTTGGAAAACTGCGGGGGCGTTGGAAAGCCCAAAAGGGAGAACACAATATTCAAAATGACCCCTGGGGGTATTAAATGCAGTTTTTCATTCATGACCCTGCTTAATGCGAACCAAATGATATGCGTTGCGGAGATCTAATTTCGTGAAAAAAGATGCCCCCTGCAGACGCTCGAACGCTGAAGACATCAGCGGCAAAGGATATGTATTCTTCACCGTGATGTTGTTCAGCCCTCGATAATCTATGCAAGGACGAAGAGACCCATCTTTCTTTTTCACAAAAAAGAACCCCGCCCCCGCCGGTGAAGAAGAAGGGCGAATGATCTTAGCCGCTAGAGAATCAGAAATGTATTTCTCCATGGCCTCCCTCTCAGGAATAGAAAGAGAGTATAGTTTGCCTTTAGGCGGAGATGTACCTGGCAATAAATCTATAGCACAGTCATAGGGACGATGAGGAGGCAGAGAAGCAGCCTGAGACTTACTGAACACTCTCTTCAGGTCGAGGTACTCACTGGGCACGTTTGACAGGTCTATGCGCTCCTCCTGAAACACAGAACAAGACACGGCAGAACGAGCAGACGAAAGACAAGACTCATGACAGTTCAAACTCCATGAAAATATAGTATTAAGACCCCAGTTAATGTGAGACTTATGGAGGATCAGCCAAGGATGACCTAAAACCACTGGTGTGTTAGCACAGTCTGTTAAAAAGAAAGATATATTTTCAACATGATTTCCGGACGTGATCATCTTTATGGGTTTAGTGGAGTGAGTGATAGTAGGAAGGGAAAGTCCACTGAGGGCGCGTACTGCAATGGGTGGTGAAAGGGTGTTAACCGGAAGTTTAAAACTGAAAGCGAAACTGGAATCAATGAAATTCCCCTCTGCCCCGGAATCAACAAGGGCATGGGTGTTCTGGCTTCCGGAACCCCATGATAAAGTGACGGGCAACAAGGTAGCCGCCGCAGAGGGTTTATCCAGATTAATTTCACCCATCAGTAACCTCTTACCTACTGATGGGTGTTGTCTTTTACTGGACAGGAAACCACACGATGTCCCGTGCCACCACAGTAAAGGCAGAGTCCCTCCTCTCTCCGTCGGCGCTTCTCCTGCACGGACAAGCGGGACCTGCCCACCTGCATCGGTTCCGGGTCAGCGCTTCCCACTTCCGGCGCCGCAGCCAAAACCGGAAGACCAGAGACCGGCTCCAAAAACCTGACCTGCTGCCTGCGATTCTCTCGGCGAAGCAATCGGGCGTCCACCCGAACCGCCAGATCCACTAACTCGTCCAAGGTCTTTGGAAGATCTGCAGTATAGATCTCGTCCTGAAGACGCTCGGATAGTCCATGCAGGAACATGTCCCACTGCGCCTCCTCGTTCCAGCCGCACTCAGCCGCCAAAGTCCGAAACTCAATAGAGTAGTCCGCCACGCTCCGATTTCCCTGACGGAGTTCAGCGAGGATTCGGGCGGCCTCTCTCCCGGAAGCGGCCCGATCAAACACCTTCTTAAGCTCTTTGGAGAACAGCTCGAAGGTAGAACAGCATGGCAGTTTCTGTTCCCAGGCTGTAGTTCCCCATTGAGCCGCCTTACCCGAAAGGAGAGTGATGACAAAGGGAACCTTAGCCTGCTCCGTGGAGAACAACGGTGGTTGCAACGTGATGTACAAGGAAAACTTGGAGAGAAAGGACCGGCATAGGTGAGGCTCTCCGGAATAGCAGGTTGGAGGAGGAAGGCTAGGTTCAACAAGGCGATTAGTAGTCATTGGTGCTGGCAACACTACAGGGGCTGGTGCGGTCTCAGCTTGTGCCGCTCCTGTAACCAGCTTTTGGACCTGAGTGGTGAGCAAGGAGACCTGGCCAACCAGAGCCTGAATCGCCTGAGCGGTGGTAGCTAATGCCTCATCCTGCCGGTCAATCCTGGCGTTACTGAGTGAGACGATCTCAGAGATCTGGGATGCACTCGCTGGATCCATGACAAGGTCAGTTCGTTCTGTCACGTGTGAAATAAGAGTACAGAGATGGATCCAAATGCAAGTGAGATATTTAATGGTAACAGTGAAAATAAGCCAACAGGGCTACAAAAAGAGGGTGAGGACACTGGAACTCTGGGGCAGGAACAGAGGGACGAAACGAATACCAGCAGTCACTCTTCTAGTCCTGAGCACAACACAGATACACATAAGCAAACACAACGAACTGACATAGAGACATAGAAACGTAGCCCAGATATAGGCTCAGTAATGAACCTCAGCTGGTGATCAAACAGCTGAGTGCCGTCATAACACGTGACCAAACAAATACACGTGGAAAAACAAACAACACAAACCCATGTGACAAAACAGATACTCCGGAAAGCGCACAAACCTGCAACCGTGACAGATGCTGACTGATGGCTCGATTGAAACCCAATGGTCAACCATCAGCTTGGTGTGTCCCTGCCCTAAGAGAATCACAAAATCCTAGGTTCTGACTGAAAAACCCTCTGCAGTGACTTACAGCCAATAAGAGAATAGGATACACGGCAATGGGAGGAGCTATAGACCAGAATATCAGCAGGCTCATAAGACCTTTTCGGTTCTAATCACTTTTCATTTGCTTTTGGTTTCCAGTCCAAACAGAGCTGTCAGCATTTGTTGCTATAGTAAAGTCATGCAGGGTGTAACTTCCTGCCTCTGATCCATCATTCAATGTGAACACAGCAGCAACCGAAGGTTACCCCAGAGAGTCATGCAGTGTGAAAGCAATGGCGATACAATGACTGTGAACTTGGCCTGACAGATTTATTCTTTAATATGTTAAATAACATGGACTGTTGGTAAGCTCAGACATACAGTAAGACAATACAATGAATGTCAAGCTTTAAAGGGTCACGAAACACCAAAACACATTTTCTGAGCTGTCGACAGTCATTTATATGTCCCACATTGCTAAAAACACTATTATGACACATATATTTCACAAAAAAAGTGAAAATTGGTTGTTTTTTCATTGTTTTGAGCAAATTTGTTCTTCTGGTTTGAAAAAAAAAAAATTGAAGCTATGTCACAGCGATGTGTAAACGCCATTGTGTAAATTTCAGCATGGAGACTGGATGTCTGTACCAGTGGGTAAAAAGTGACGTCATTGAGTTTTTAGCATTAATTCATGAGAAAGAATTACGAACGAACCAATAAGTGCACTCTATTGTGAATGAAGTGCAACTTCATTAATATGCGTGATATAGCTCCGAAGACTCTTTTTACCTGTTACAGTGTTCAGAGAGACGCCAAGTTGTGTTGCCAACCGTAATTAAAACAAGTGGAGGAAGAAGAAGTGTTCACAGACATGAGTCATCAGTGTTGCATTTATAAATGTGCCACAACAAAGGTTTTTTTAATTTCTCCACGATGAGAGCACAACTCGCGTGTGGATTACAGTGGCCTGCTAACATGTGACAAAAATACATTTGTAAGGAACATTTTTTACCCGAGAGCTTTTCGAATCTGAAAAAGGTCAAATTCAGGTTTGCCACTCATTTTCTTTTTAAAAAGACGCGGTTCCAATTCATGTTGATTGTCCTGTCTCTACGGATTTGGTAAGTGTGCGATCAATGTTTGTTGTTTATGTTTCTTCAGATGGCAAAGTTAGTTGGTATCGTGAACAGTACTCTTTCAGTTTTTAAAGACATTACTTAGTGAAATGTCTGATGTTACTAAGTAATTTACAGTAATATTACTACAATATTATGAACTGCAAATGCTTTGTTGGGTGTCTTTTTAAATGGTTGTACAACAGTAACATCCTTCTGAACCCGAAGTGCGGTGTAAGGTGGTGTGCCAGACCAATGTTTTCACAACAGATTACAACAGTCCACTTTTTTAGTGCAGTGCAGTATTTGTGGCAGGCACAATGGTGTATTTATTAGTTATTTGGTTATTTCAATAAATACAGTTGGGAATAATAACTACCAATGTGAGACTTTCACCTCGTCAGGAGCATCTACACTTTCTCCTGCATACACATGCGTGTTTGTGTTGAAAGGTTACAAATGATAAGGCAGTGGACCTGTACTGTCATCAACCAGATAATGTGACTGAGGAGAATCTGGTGGAATGAAATCCTGCACTTTTTTTACACAGCTCTCAGATCCACTGTAAATGCTGCTCTCCGAATCGCTGTCCATCTCCCCTGCGTCTGTGTTTGGGTTGCCAGCCACATATAACAAAACTCCCATTTTCATGCAAACCCTTCCCTTTTTCGCTGTTGGACACTCCCACCTAAACAAAGCGGGACTCGCACACTTTCCTTACTATTTTCAAACTAGAGGTGTGAAAAAAACCCTGCTGAGACATGGGGGTTTCATAGCCCTTTAAATTAAAAAGCTCTGTCCCATAGTATGACGTCATTTTGTAATATTCAAATGACAGCGTGGGAGTATTCCCTGAAAGCATCTCTGCTAGTCTGTTCCTCAGATCTTTTCATCTATCAGACAGCTTTGTGCTTGCAGCCCCTTTCCATGCTGCACTTATCTAATATCAAAGACACTTTTCTCTCCTTTTGTTTCCTGTGTGGCTTTCAAATTCATTATGAGCTCAAGCACAAAGGCAATAAACGTAATACTAATCTGACCAGGAAGTAGATTTTGGAGTGTGATATTAGGAAGCACACTAATAAGCAAACATGTTTACAATGTGCGACTTGTAATACCTGTGTGTTTTTTTGAAAACAAACATGGATAGAGATAAGAGATAAGGAATTTTGTTCTTAATATATATAAGAATAGTCCAAAATTAGACTAATCATCAATTAGGCAGATTAAACAGACTTCACATGTGTAGTTATTTATTCCACCATACCATATGATTAATCTAGATATGAGCTATTTTTTGTCTATTTGTCAGTCACCGAGGGTGGGCACTCGCTACACACTAGAGGGCACTCTACACGTCACATCTGCCCCTGAACTGGACTACATAATCCATCATGCACCTCACACACCAGTTCCAGATCCCCCTTGATTGCAAATACACAGCTGAAGCTTGAGAACACACACACACACACACACACACACACACACACACATATCTTTGCTGAGTCTTGTATCCTGCAAGTGAGCACTACAAAGTATTTCCTTGCTCTTGTCTTACTCTTTTTTTTTTTTTTTGCTTTGTTTATATTTTATGTTGTTTTGCCGGATGTCCTAACAATTCATCTCTGGAATAAATTCATGCTCCTCTCTGTTCCTATTTTGACTTTGCCTGTACGATCATCCCAGAATAAAGCTGCATTTGGATCCTCACCTCTGATGTTAACCTGACTCTTTACACTATTAGATTGACATAGACATCCCCAATATAGCCTTGTTTTAGCTAAGAGGTCTGTTTAAATGTCTACTAGACATCTATTAGACTTCTATTAAACACACAAAAAATGCTTGCAGTGAATGTGTGAGAAAAAAAGAAACTGTTAAATATTTTTGGAACAGACTCAAGATCAGTGGCCTTTCTGATTTTTGTACTAGAACTGATCCTGTAGCATTCAACAGGTAGGTTGTGTATTATTTTATTATATTTTATTAAAGTGGACTAGGGCAGTTTATATGTACACCCTTGATCCCTCGGTTTTTATAGAGCTGTCTTCTATGTACACTTCAGGTAGCTCTATATACACAGTGCTACATATATACAGTGCTACACAACTGTGACTCATCAGCAGGTCACACTTAACCCACACAAACCTAGAGTGTGATCTAGGAATCATTTTGAGATTTAAAGGGCACCTATGGTGAAAAATCTACTTTTCAAGCTGTTTGGACAGAAATGTGTGTAGGTATAGCGTATAAACTGTCATACTGGGGTGAAATAGTTCTTTTCTTTCAAATTTAACAACATAAAAACGGTGGACCAATTGGAGCAGTTTTCAGATCGACTGCAACTTTACATAGGAGTGCGGTCCCCCCGCCCACCAACATTGATTGACAGCTGCGCGCATTAACATGTCCGGTAGTCACGTGTATCATCATACCATCAAGAGAGGACAAGCGCAAAGCAACCGGGAATAAAAGGTCTGTTCAGTTCACTAGGATCATCAATCATCATCAAATGTGATCAAGAGTGAGTTTCACAAGTTTAAAATGTTTTAAAACAGAGCATGTGTGTATGAAATTACAGCGATTCACTTCAGATTTACTTAATCAGCACAGCCGTGTGTCAGAACAATTATAAAGGAAGACGCTTTAATCGCGGTTTGTGGACGTTAAATCAGGTTTATTTTGTACATTAATATAAGAGATATCCATACAGCAGTGTATATTACCAGTATCATGACACATATGCGTGCAAGACGAGTGCAAAGCTTAACGTGCTGTCTCTCTCTCTCTCTGTGTGAGTCTGCGTGCCTGAGCTATGTGTGTGTGTGTATGTCTGCGCTACGTTTGTGTGTGTGTGTGTGTGTGTGTGTGTGTATGTGTCTGCGCTATGTGTTTGTGTCCTTGCTGTGTGTGTGCGTGAACTTTGTAATGACATTGTGTGTGACTCATTGTTGCAAATCCACAAAAAAATGCATCAAATACTGATTGTTAAAGTTCTTACTGTAGTATTTCTCACACATGTTACGTGAGATCTGCTTCCTGAGGCAGCCGAGGGCGGCGATTGCTGACAGGCACGTGGGAACGGTGGGCGGGGAGGACTAGCCTTAAAGGGCCAGTACAAAAAAAACAGCAAAACCTTTTTCCATAATATAGACACTTCAAACAGCTATAATAAATAATCTGATTGGTGTTTTGAGCTGAAACTTTACAGACACATTCTGGGGACACAAAAGACTTATATTAAATATGAAAAAAGGGGTAACCTATGTGCCCTTTAATAACATAAAATATTATTAAAGCCATTATACATATACATAACAATTATAATAATAATTGTAAATATCTTCTCTAGCAGCCCAAACATATCTATGGAGTACACTGAAGAATAAAACATGCAACTAATTTTTACACAAAACATATAAGTAATAAATCATCACCATTCAAGTTATCTCAAGGATATTCCAGTTATGCATTGGTTTTCCCTGTATAGAGGCCATCAATGCAGTAAATAAAATCTACAACATGGAGATAAGGTGGCAGGTGAAGAGCAATGATATAACAGAGATGAAGCTGGTCTAGTAATCCTGAAGACCCTAATTAGCTGGCAGGACAGTGTCCCTATAGAAGCAAGAAACCAGACTGGAACAGGTGAATCATCCAGCAAAAACATAATCTTGAGAAACACAATCCACTCTGCATGTAATCATTATTCATTCATTCATTCATTCATTCATTCATTCATTCATTCTATTTCTTTTCTGCCTTTATTAATCAGGGGTCACCATAGTGGAATGAACCGCCAACTTATTCAGCATATGTTTT
The DNA here is from genome assembly GCF_903798145.1 of Danio aesculapii. NCBI lineage: Eukaryota > Metazoa > Chordata > Actinopteri > Cypriniformes > Danionidae > Danio > Danio aesculapii. The sequence goes on along the minus strand of NW_026613711.1, from coordinate 21,133 downwards.
ATTCCAGCTGCAATCCATCACTGGGAAGCACCCATACACTCTCATTCACACACATACACTATGGACAATTTAGCTTACCCAATTCACCTATAGAGCATGTCTTTGGGCTTGTGGGGAAAACCTGAGCATCCAGAGGAAACCCACGCCAAAACGGGGAGAACATGCAAACTCCACGCAGAAATGCCAATTGACCCAGCCAAGGCTCGAACCAGCAACCTTCTTGCTGTGAGGCGACAACATTACCCACTGTGCCACCACGCTGCCATAATTATTATTATTATTATTTTTTTTTTTATCTAACGAGTGTATAATTTGACATTCTAGGCTTTTTTTTTCAGTGAACATGAATCAAAGGTTTTCAAATAAGCTGGCATGAAAGACAGGGTGGATGAAACCCTATATTTTTTTTCTCAAAGAAAAATGATTCAATAAGGTTAAAAGTACTCTACCCATTATTGATTAATTCAAGTGTCAACATGCCTCTGAAAGTGATAAATGAATAACTTTGATCAGCAGTGAGAGAACATTTAGCTTTCTCCAGTCAATAAAGTGTTAAAAGCCCATTGGCCGTTATTTACAAAGTAAATATGTGAACTGCTTTTAAAAAATTCTTCAGCAGGACATCAAAGTAAAGCTTCAATAAAGCATTTCTTTAGCGGCATGTAAAAAAAATAATATTTTTATTAAATACTCAAATTATCATCTTTAGATTACCTTGGTCATTAATACTTTGCTTTTTAACACAGTCATATTAACAGAGAGAGAGAGAGAGAGAGAGAGAGAGAGAGAGAGAGAGAGAGAGAGAGAGAGAGAGAGAGAGAGAGAGAGAGAGAGAGAGAGAGAGAGAGAGAGAGAGAGAGAGAGAGAGAGAGAGAGAGATCACAAGTCAGAACCCCCTGGAGCTTAACAGTCTCTGACCAGGAGTTGAACCAGCAGGCTGCGATCTGTGTGAAACTCTTGGCCAATGGAACAATGCATCTGGATGTCCAAACAGACTATCAGAGAGAAATGATGAATACCAAGCTTGGCTTGGACCTTTGCTCCACAATTAATGAGCAATATTTAATTGCAATTGTGATGTATTTTCATCTCATTAAGAAATTATTCCTGACATCAGGTCCCCTGCTTAAAGACCAGCATATGCTTTTCAAGGCCCTGGTTCATGCTGATTAGTGATAATTAGACCCTGTGATTTCTTGTGCTATATTGCATGGATGTGGTTCTTTTGAACAGCTTTTTGGACACTTTCTTTTCACTCATACCCCATTTTGTTTACAATATCAGGCTAATCCATGCCATCACTTTACACTGCAACATTATTTTTTACTCTTGTATATGTTATTAGGTTGTGTCCTTTGTTCTCTTTGCTGTTGTATCATTTTATTTGCCATTTTTTTGCACTATTTGTGTTTTGAAGAACCTTAAGCAAAGAAAATTATTTTACTGGGTTGCGGCTGGATATATGGATATATGCTGGATAAGTTGGCGGTTCATTCCACTGTGGCGACCCCTGATTAATAAAGGGACTAAGCCAAAAAGAAAATTAATGAAGGTATTAATACAATGTATTTTTATTAAAAGTAATATCAATAAAAGCTGTTGTCGTGGTAGTAATTGAAATGTTATATTCTGAGAAATAGTCATCATATAATCTAAAATGTTTAGCCCCAATGAGGGGGAACAAATGTCCAATGCTGCGTTTGGAGGGCTATTGGTGTACTAAAGTCATGTCTGAAACAACATTTTATTACAGTAACATAATTAAGAGTGTAAAGCTCCAAATTTTCTTTGAGCCCCAGATTTATAAGTTGGGGGCAATGTTATTACTGCCAGCTACTATTGTAAAAAAAAAAAAAAAAAGCACTAGGGAAAAAATTCCTTTCTATATATATTTAGGAATATTCATGCTTTTGTTACAATATATTGCTGTATTTTCTGCAGTTTCCTTGTCTTGTTTGTTTTGCAGTTTTATTACTATTAACTGTATAAGTGCATTTTAACCAGGACTTAAACACAACATACCTACCTACCAGAGTTATATTCTAGCAGATATAATGTATCAGGTTTTATTTATGAAAAGGGCCCTTTAGGAGCAGGATTATACATCCTTGCTGTACAATAACCCCAATATTACATTGTTCAACATTATGTTGTTCCACAGCAGCAATATTTGTCAAACTGTACAGCAGTGGTTTCCAACCTTTTTTTGCCTGAGACCCCCTTTTCCCCAAGAAAATATTGTAAGGCCCCCCTCCACATATACGTTTGCAGTAAGGATGACAAATAAGGGACTCTTTGCTTTGAGAAAAAGGAATAAAATCATAGTTCAGGTAACTATCTTGGTATTTCCTGCATTTCATGTTTCCAGTATTGCTAGTGCTGCGACCTGAAATGTTTGGAGCTTCCTCACCTGGGTCCTGTATGCTTGGGTCATTACTATTAGCTGCTGTAGGCGAATCAGTGACACTCAAATTTCAAATTTGTCTGGATTCTACAACATTTTTTGGTCAGCCAGGGGATAAAATGCTAAAAAAGTGTACAGAGCTCGCTGAGTCCCCCTTGGGGGCTGAGACCCCCTGTTGGGAACCGCTGCTGTAGAGTGTCCACTGTTTGCTTGTTGGAGTAATCCACAAAGGTGAAGACATTTTCTATGACATAAATTTTGCTGTACTAGTTTTTGGACCGTTATCGTAAGTTCATTTGTTAGATAAGCTCCAGATTTGGCTTCAGTACTGACTAATCTAATGTATATGCACAAATATAATATTGTATAGCTTCCTATTAAAATATAAATTTAAAAGATAGATTTGTGAGGGGTGTACTTATATATGCTGAGCGCTGTATATATATATATATATATATATATATATATATATATATATATATATATATATATATATATATATATATATATATATATATATAAGCAACCAATTAACAGAAGCCTTGTAGCTTCTCCACATATATACTCAAACAGATATTCACATACTCCCAGAGTCCAAATGTACATAAAATCAAAAGTTGAAATAAAAACTCCAAGCTTCAAGTCTTCATGTTATTGCATCATTTACCAAGAGACTAGTGATTGAACTCGCAAAGGACTCACCATGTCTGTTCCACTTGGCTGATGGGCCATTCAAGTCTGCACATGTGAGCTGTGATGTTGTTCATCTTGTTGAATGGCACCAGTATACTGAACACAGGATAGGGCACCATAATAGCTACAGAGAGGACCCATGTGGCAGCGATGACCTTATAGGCATGAGAACGGGTCTGCCATGCTCTTGACTTCAGTGGGTTGCAAATAGCACTGTATCTTTCAATAGCAATGGCCACCAGACTGAAGGTGGAGATGCTGACAGATATACCTGTAAAGATATTGTAGACAAGAGCAGAACAAGTATATTACTACATAAATATAAATAACACATAAAATCAAACAGGCTAAACTTATACACTCATCTATGCTTCTAGAATCCACAAGACATCAGTGAGTATTGCATGCTCTACTTATTTAAACAACCAGATCTTTATTTAACATTAAAGAGACACTCAAAACTGTAGTTTAACTGTAGCAGTTAAATTCAATATATAGAGTTTAGGCAGGTGACGGGGATTTTTTTTTACACTGCAAGTCAGTTGATTAACAGTTTCTGTACTTCGTGATTTGTGTGTGCATGTTTATTTGCACTTTTGAATTACATTATTGCCCTTGATTTCTGCTCTGACAAGTTTTGAAATTGTAAAGCTTAAAAGAGTGATGCTCTCATTTTAATAGATGGAGATATATGTATATTTCCTGGTTGGTTGTGTAAATTACAGTACAAAAAGGATAATCAACAGCTTGTTCTGTTATTGTCCTAAGCATTGTTATAGTATTTGTATAGTATTTATAAACATTTATTAACATACAGAGTAACTATTGATGTGTAAGATGCATGTTAATTTGAACAGTTTGTTAATAATTGATTTACTCATTCTGAATGATTTTTAAAACCGCCAAGTAATCTTACTGTACTGGTTCGTGAATAATGCAATACTTGATTTAGTAGTGAAAAAAATAATCATAAACAAAGTTTGAAAGTACAATCATTAAGCACATTATAGATGTGATTCTAAGTCAATAATACAGCATTTGTAGCTGTTTTTGTAAAATGCTTACTGGTGTATATTAATGGAGAGTTATTGTTTAACAAATGATGAAATGAACTAATTGGTAATGCTTAATAAATTATCTACAGTGTGCCATCATCAGTAGTGTGAAGTAACAAATTACAAACACTTGGATTACTGTGATTTTTTTTAGGAATTGTATTTTAGTAAGTCGTTTTAAAAATGTGTACCTTTACTTTAACTTGAAGATATATATTTAGTGCCGTATGACTATTTGCCATCAACCTGCAGTCACTACTTTATTTGGTGATTGGCTAAAGTAGAATAATCAGTCCTGTGATACCCGTTCAATGAAATCGCACAAAAAAAAATTGCATCATACAGAACAACTACAGAACACACTAAATCATTACAAGTAATGACGGAGATATTGTTTAGACCACATGTCACTGATGAGAAGATGATGGATGCCAATTGTATGATGACTGAAATCGACAAATAGCCTTAAGCTACTAAATGCATAACATGTTTTTACACACACACACACACGCAGACACACACGCACGCACACAAATTGCATGGAAATGCATCAGCCTTCCACAGTGTAATACTCACTACTCACGACTTTTTACTCATACTTTGAGTAATATTTACAACAGATACTCGCACTACATTTTTGGATTAATGGCACTTTTACTTGAGTATGATTTTTTGCCACTCTTTTCAGCACTGGCCATCATTATAAAGTGTAATTGACATTTATTATACAATATATTGTTTCAAACTATTTAAAATGTCATTAATAGCCTCGTTAATAAACTCTAGAATTGGATATTTAAAATAAAAAAAATGCTCATAGCAGATATCAACTACATCTTATAGTGCAATCCAAATGTGCAAATATACTGAAAACACTGAGTATTAGTTGTAATTAGTGCTGTCAAAATTAGCACGTTAACGCATGCGATTAATTTGAAATATTTAACACGTAAAAAAAATTTACCGCAGTTAACGCAATTGCAGTTTTTTTTATTTCCTGTTGTGACTGACGTGTGTTCAAAGTAAAAAGAAATATGGATAAGACCAAGGAAGCACTTTTAGAAGGAAAGTTTCAGCATAAAACAATTAACGTCAAAACTCAACACCAGGCTATCCAGCGTTTCCTCCAGAATTTCATGTATTTTCATGGTGTTTCATTTTTAATTTTTCGACTTTAACTGCAGTTCGGCAGTTTCACATTTAGTCAGCAACATATTGATCATGCCCCCATGACAATTATTGGATGAGAACATGAAGTAAAGACTGATGGAAGAATGTTGTTTTAATGAAATTTGATACCACATACCAAATGGAAAGAAAAAACTCTGCATTTCGTGACTCAGGTGGTCCTTTAAGGTAATCTAAATTCACTGTTTACATCAGAGTATTATCTCTTAATCATGATACTTTTTTAATCAGAGTATTATCTTATCATATTAATCATATTAAAATCAGAGTGTTGGTGTCCAAGTAAAAGTACTCAGTGAAAATGCCAGATGATGTCGCAAGCTGTCAGACACAGCGCATTCCTCTGCCTTTAAGTTGATTCCATGAGCCCTCAAATGTTTCATTAAATTTGACGTGTTTCCACCCTTGCACGCAACTTTTGTAAAGCATCTGCTGCACGTTGCTGTGTGATAATCCTTGTGAAATATAGCCATACTTAGTTTAAGCAAATTTTATGAACACGATCGTACATGTTGATGAATCTGAAGGGAGTCGCTCACCGCTTTTCAATGAGTACAATTGTTTGTATTCAATACTTAATTATTATTATTTTCCAATTTCCATATTTGCAATGCCTGCATTTTGGAATTTTTTGCAGTCCACTTAGAATCCAACAAGGAAATCATTTTTGTTTGTTATTGGCATTGATTGTTTTGAAATTCAAATAGCACTAACATGCCTGTGTTTTTATTTCTGTAATAAATATACCTTTCAAGCCAACAGTTTGAGGATCTTGATGGTTTATTGTGAGTATATTGTTTACAGGAAGAAATCTGTGTTACAAATTGAACAAAATTCTGATAAACAATAATATTTAGAATTTAAATGGTTCCTTTGTCTTGAGTTTACATTCATTTCAGTCTTTTAATTGCGATTAATCACAATTAATCACGATTGCAAAAATGTGTAATTAATTAGTTGTTTTTTTTTATCAATTGACAGCACTAGTTATAATATAAAAATACGCTGTATAGTAATCTTAAAGCTAAATAAAATATTACATTTGCAGTCTTCCTCACACACTGTTCAATCGTCAAAAATGCACCAATGGACGGTGTACCATATACAATATTAAACTTCATCAGTTCTCAATCCGTTTTCCATCTATTATGCATTTACCATGAATTTTATAGACTTTTGAGTTTTTATAATTTTGCTGTACACAAAGACTCTTTTTTCCAAGAATTTTTACTTCAGGCACCTTACCGTTTCTAATTTCATCAGATTTAAACACCAAGGCCTGTGGAAGCTACTGGATTGCGAGCTGCAGCTAATGGGGTTTGCATACATGAATATGTATATTATGCAGTGTTTGCTACATTCTGTTCTGCCGTTTTTTACAAATCGTTTTAATGTATTCCCCAAGTAAAAAAAAACATATTTCAGTTTTACTCCCCCCAAAAAATATATATAAATAATTCCTTTGATGAAGTGCTTTTCACTGAACAAGTATATTTATTTATTATTTCGCCATGGTGCGGTTTAATGCTAATGAGAAACCAGGGCTGCTATACTGCAGAGCCTTTGATTATCCAGTGACTTTACAGAAACACTTGGGCAGATGGATTTCTAACCAAGTGAGATTACCCAAGTGATTTTCTTGAACTCTCCCTCAATGTTGTGACGAGATGAAATGCAAGAGTACTAAGAGAACTTGGCATTTTTATAAAAATTCATTAAATATCATATATATATATATATATATATATATATATATATATATATATATATATATATATATATATATATATATATATATATATATATATATATATATATGTGTGTGGAATAAAAAAAATACAGTAATGATCTTGCATGCAATGTATTTACATAATAAATTTTAATAAATGTCATATCCGTTCCCATCCTTCCCAACACCTCCTTTAACTGTATGTTAAATAAATCCACCTCGTCAGCTAATTAATATTTAACAGTGATATTATAGATATATCCAGATCTACAGCCAAACCAAGTTCAAACACAAAATTCTAGGTGCCTATGTGCTTCTTTTAATGGCACATGAAAAATACACATAGAGTCTCCATCGGGTTCTTGGCCTCTTGTTTATTGTCTGTGCTCTACCCCTTTAGATTCACTTCACATAGTGGTTCATAAATCCTCTTTGCCTCGTTTGAGCCTTACTCCCCCCCATTCAGTGCAGCATAGCATTTTTAAGAACTTTTCTAAAAGACAAGTCTCGTAAGCTCTTTACAGTTAAATGGTCAAAAGTTTGGCTCTTTTCAGTTTTTTAAGAACCAATATTTTATATTTGGCTATCTATATTTGCTGTGTTCTGTGCTCCTGAGAATGATGCCTTTTAAATCTGGCCTAAAATGGAGTACACGAATGTTAAACATTGTAATATTTACCAGTTGCACAGAGAGATTTGTCCTCTGAGGTATTTTCCTTCCTTTTGGGAAGACGTTAGCAAATATGACCACTGAGGGTAGGAAATCAATGGCTCATAATGGATTTGTGCATTGATTGCCACTGGCTGACTAAAACTAGGTGCCCAAAGCACTTTTAGATTAATGCAATAAAGTGAGCAAGGTAATACTGCCACAGAATGCCAGTGGTGGAGCTGTGTGCTCTTCTTCTGACTCAAGGCCAACTCTTTTGCAGTGTGAGAATGACTTATTGCTGTCCAACTCAGTGCCAAGTAAATTCAGAGATGAAAAAGTGATTTAGGACCAGTCTGTTCTACTAATATTCTAAGGCCTTTTTAGGCTATATTATGAAACACTTAAATATATATAATATATAACACTATGTTGGGGAATGTGTTCAATTAACTAGTCGTAGTCACTTATTAGGAAGAATCCTGAAAAGAAGTTTTTTTTTTAAATATGTACTTTATATTACTGTATTATTATTGTATACAGATTCTGGCTAAATGAGTAAATAAATTAAGATATATTTTATCATTTTATTATTGGAATTTTTTGTATTATGTGAGAAGAAAAAGACTGGAGTGAGAAACTAGTGTAGGAGTGAGATGGTTGCCAGGGGCAACAGTACAACATTTTAGTGGTTTAAACCCAAGTCCAATCGAAATCTAGCATTCCAAAGAGCTTTGTAATATATATATATATATATATATATATATATATATATATATATATATATATATATACTATTCTTATTTGTCTTATTTCGGCTAGAATAAAAGCAGTTTTTTAAAAACAATTTTAAGGTCAAAATTATTAGCCCCTTTAAGCTATTTATTTTTTCGATAGTCTATAAAACAAAGCACTGTTATACAATGACTTGCCTAATTACCCTAACCTGCCTAGTTAACCTAATTAACCTAGTTAAGCCTTTAATTGTCACTTTAGGCTGTATAGAAGTGTATTGAAAAATATCTAGTAAAATATTATGTACTGTCATCATGGCAAAGATAAAATAAATCAGTTATTAGAATGAGTTATTAAAACTATTATGTTTATAACCTGCTCTTCGTTTAACAGAAATTGGGTAAAAAAAAATAAACAGAGGGACTAATAATTCTTACTTTAACTGTATATACATATATATATATATATATATATATATATATATATATATATATATATATATATATATATATATATATATATATATATATATATATATATATTTATTTATTTATATATATATTATTGCTGTCAAAATTAGTGCGTTAACGCATGCGACTAATTTGAAATATTAAACGTGTCAAAAAAAATTCCGCAATTAACGCAGTTGCAGTTTTTTTTTTTCCTGTTGTGGCGGTGTGTTCAACATGCAAAGAAATATGGATAAGACCAAGGATTTACTTTTTGAAGGCAAGTTTCAGTATAAAACAATAAATGTCGCATTACCAGGCTATCCAGCGTTTCCTCCAGAGTTTCATGCAATTTCGGGTATTTCATTTTTAACTTTCGACTTCTGTTTTAATGGAATTTGATACAGCATGGCGAACGGAAAGAAAAACCTCCGCATTTTGTGACTCAGTGGTCCTTTAAGGTAATCAAAAATCGCTGCTTACATGGTAGACTCTTAATAAGAGTATTATCTTAATCATTTTAAAATCGGAGTATTGGTGTCCATGTAAATGTACTCAGAAAGTGCCACATGAAGTTGCGAGCTGTCAAAGACAGTGCATTCCTCTGCCTGCATGCTCCCTCCAATGTTTTTTTTATACTTTTATTTTAAGGTTTTTTTAAGTACAACAGAACAGCCCAATAATAATGTCTAAATATTGGTAAACCCAGACCGCCCATGGACTTGGGCTTCTGTAGATCTGTAGATTCTGTAGAACTTTAGATATCCAATGTGCTTTGTAATTTCAAACATATGGTAAGATTATTGAGTCCAACTCCTTAAAGAATGCAGAAGTGAGAAAAATTGGGAGATTTTGATAGATATATAGGAACCTAGGGAGAGTGACCATTTTTATAGAATTTATACGTCCAATCGTCGATAAAGGCAGGATTTTCCAATTCTCTATGCTTTTTTTAAGTTTTGTAAGAAACTCTGCAAAATTCAGCTTAAATAAGTGTTTTTGATCTATAGGAATTGTCAGACCTAAATTTGTGAAGTGGTCCCTAGTTACTTTAAATGGAATGTTTTCCAGAAAGCCGGCTCTAAAGTTGGTGGAAAGTGGAACAAAAATGCTCTTTGAGAGGTTGATTGTATATCCAGACAGCTTCCCAAAAGAAGTGATTAAATCTAATAGGGCGGAAACAGATCTTCCAGTGTTCCTCAAATAAAATATCGTCTGCATATAAGCTGATAAGAGCTTCACTCCCCCCTACTTCAAGACCTGTGATGTCATTATGATGTCTTATAGATATAGCAAGGGGCTCTATGGCGATAGCAAAAAGAGCAGCCGAAAGAGGGCAGCCCTGCTGCACTGAACGATGTAAAAGAAACTTGGATGATCTGTCAGTATTTGTTCAAATTGAGCATATTGGTCTGGCATAAATTAACTTGACTCATGATATAAAAGTCAGAGACAGTCCCTGCCAAAAATCAGCTCCTTTGAATTCCTTGCAGTCACCATTATCCACCCCTTCTACATGAATGTGGTTGTCATCTACCGCCCACCGGGTACATTAGGTCGCTTCTTAGATGAACTGGATGTTCTTCTCTCATCTTGTTCTGATTATGACACTCCCTTGTTGGTGCTTGGTGACTTCAACATTCACATTGAAAGACCTCAAGTTGCTGACTTCCACACTCTGCTTACCTCTTTTGACCTCAAAAGAGCACCTACTTCTGCTACTCACAAATCAGGTAATCAGCTAGACCTTATTTACTCTCGACATTGCTTCGCTGATCAAACACTAGTAACTCCACTACAAACATCAGATCATTTCCTTCTGTCTCTCAACATCCACATTACTCCTGAGCCGCCACACACTCCAACTCTAGTTACCTTTTGCAGAAACCTACACTCTCTCTCAACCAATAGACTATCCACCATTGTTTCAGACTCTCTTCTTCCATCTTGCAAACTCTCTGCACTTGATACGAACAGTGCCACTGACACACTCTGCTCCACACTAGCATCATGTCTTGACAGACTATGTCCTCTTACATCCAGGCCAGCCCATGCCAGTCCTCCTGCAGCCTAGCTCTCTGATGTTCTCCGTGAGCATCGCTCAAAACTTCGGGCAGCAGAGAGAATTTGGCGAATAACTAAAAATCCTGAACAGCTCATAACAAACCAAACTCTTATGTCCTCTATCTCGGCTGAGGTTACTTCTGCTTCCATTCATGGCCAAGATTCTGGAGAAAGTAGTGTTCAATCAAGTCCTGGACTTTCTTACTCAAAACAACCTCATGGACAACAAGCAATCTGGCTTTAAGAAAGGCCACTCAACTGAGACTGCCCTGCTCTCTTTCGTGGAGGATCTCAGACTGGCTAAAGCAGACCTACCACTGCTATGCTGATGATACCCAGCTATACCTCTCTTTTCACCCTGATGATCCCTTGGTTCCAGCTCGCATCTCAGCCTGCCTGTCAGACATTTCACACTGGATGAAAGATCATCATCTTCAGCTCAACCTTGTGAAAACGAAAATGCTTGAAGTTTCTGCCAACCCGACTCTACACCATAACTTTTCAATCCAGATGGATGGGGCAACCATTACTGCATTCAAAATGGTAAAAAGCCTTGGAGTAACGATTGATGACCAACTAAACATCTCTGACCACATTTCTAGAACTGCTCGATCTTGCAGATTCGCACTCTATAACATCAGAAAGGTCCGACCCTTCCTATCTGAACATGCAGCTCAACTCATTGTTCAAGCCCTTGTTCTCTCCAAACTGGATTATTGCAACTCTCTACTAGCCGGGCTTCCAACTAACTCTATCAAACCTCTTCAGCTGCTTCAGAACGCAGCAGCATGAGTGGTCTTTGATGAACCCAAAAGAGCACATCTCACTCCGCTACTCAACCGTTTGCACTGGCTGCCAGTTGCTGCTCGCATCAAATTCAAAGCTCTGATGTTTGCTTACAAAGCGACCTCTGGCTTTGATCCTTCTTATCTGCTCTCACTTCTGCAGATTTATGTGCCCTCCAGAAACTTGCGTTCTGTGAATGAACGTCGCCTCATGGTTCCATCCCTGAGAGGGAAGAAATCACTTTCCCGAGCTCTCGCATTCAATCTGCCCAGTTGGTGGAATGAACTCCCTAACTGCATCAGAACGGCAGAGTCACTTGCCGTCTTCAAGAAACTACTAAAAACTCAACTATTTAGTCTCCACTTTCCTTCCTAATCTTAACTGCCTCTCTTGCTATACCACTAACTGTACTCTCTCTCTCTCTCTCAAAAAAATAACATTACTAATGCTTTGCTTCTTAGACTTTACACACCTGAAACTTGCCTATAGCACTTATTCACTGTTGCTCTTATAGTTGTGTAAATTGCTTCCTTATCCTCATTTGTAAGTCGCTTTGGATAAAAGCGTCTGCTAAATGACTAAATGTAAATGTAAATGAAAGTCTCGCCAAAGCCAAACTTCTGTAACAATCCAAACATATAGGGCCACTCGACCTGATCAAAGGCCTTTTGTGCATCCAGAGACAGAATCACCGGTTCAGTAACTTTAGAGTAATTAGCGTATAATACATTAAGAAGACGACGTACATTGAAAAAAGAAAATCTGCCCGGAATAAAGAATGAATTATGGAAGATATATGTTTATTGAGCCGATTGGCTAATGTTTCAGTAAGAACTTTTCTATCGAAATTTTGTAGGGCAATTGGCCTGTAGCAGTTTCATCCTTATTTTTCTTTAGAATAAGAGATATGTTAGCTTCATATAATGTGTTGGGTAGGATATTATTCTTTTTAGAGTCATTTATCCTTAAACCATTATCATTAAACTCTAAGAATTCTTTTAATTTTGTTGTCATATAGTCTATGGATTTGTTGTCTGTAAGCAAAGCAGAGTTGAAACGCCAAGAATAGGACTGCTTTGGAAGTGAAAGATCAACAGCTATTGTAGTAGGACTGTGATCAGAAATCAGTATGCTGTGATATTTAGTTTCTGAAACACGAGAAATTAACTGGGAGTCAACTAAGATGAGGCGGATGAGAAGTAAAGGTTGACTGGTACACTTGTGATATCCAGCTGCATCTCAATTTTCGTTGCTCGATAGTTTTTACCTTTTTACCTTTTTACAGTATTTCTGACCCCCTTAACATTCCAAGATGCTAAAGTCAGCATCTTCCCCCCAGTCATTCCACTTCCAGTAGACCTATGCATCATTGTAAAATGTGGTAATCGTGAAATTGGACACATACCTTTGGCAGATGATTTGGATCAAGACAATATGTAGGAAAATCTGAACCATCAAGTGTAATATAGGAAAAGTCAAATTAAAAAAATAAAGAATAGAACACATCTGAGACAACGTGAACGACATAAACCCATAACTTTCCTCACCCTCTATCATGTCTCCCCAAACTAGACACTTTCTTCCCAAATCGATCCAGAAAGGAGCTGCCGGGCAGTCCACAAAAGTCCGTTTTTCTATGAAAGAAAAAGGAACCCTCTTCGAGGCCTCAAATGTATGCACCTCAGAGTTTTGATACCATGAAGAACAGACCGATTAACAAATAGTAATAATAATAATAAAATGTAAAAATTAAAATAAAAAAAAAATTACTCTAAATAAATGGGCGGTTGTAACAGTAATTATAAAAAATGTATAATGTAAATTTTTTTATATTAAAAAATTAAATATATGTTAAACAATAATAATAGTGGTTAAAAATAAAATAAATAAATGAACAATTTAAATCACGTGGTAATACTAAAACCTGAGTGATGTAATTGACAAATAAAGTTACAAGTGAAAAAAATTTAATGAAATATAAAAGATATAAGCTAAATAAATAGTAATAATTAGATTGTAAATAGAACTGCGGAGTGGGAGAGCATAGCTCAAGTTTGAGGCGAATTTTCAGAGTTTTCGTTATAACTCTCAAAGAATCGTACCGCTTTCATCGGATCCACAAATACTGTAGGTGGTCCTGCTGTTTGACTATGAATTTGCAGCCTAGCTGGGTATCGTAGCGAGCACTTGAGTCCTTTTTGTCGTAGGCTTACGGAAAGCGTTCCGCTGAGAGATGACCTCGTTAGTATAGTCGGGTAAGATCAGGACCCTTTTTCCTTTGTATTCCAATGATAGAGATCTCCCAAGGCTCAAGATCCGTTCCTTTTCTTGAAAGTGGTGAATACTTGCCAATATTGTGCGTGGCTTTTCACTTTCGGTTGGTCTAGGCTGGAGAGAACGATGCGCTCGGTCCACTTTGATTGTATGAGGGGAAAGCGCTTCCCCGAATAGTTTGGGAAATAGTTTTGAGACGAATTCGGTAGGTTTGCCTTCTTCTTTTCCTTCCCGTACACCCACAATCTTGATGTTGTAACGTCTGGACCGAGCTTCTAGATCCATGACTTTAGCCTGGAGCTGGCTGTTTTGTTTAGACAGCTCCGAGTACCTAGATTCCAGCTCTTTAAGCCTCACCTCGAAGTCGTTGGTCGCCAGCTCTTGGTTGGCCATCCGGGTTTGTAGCTTGGCCTGGGTTGCCATAAGCTTTTGAAAATTAAATTTGAAGGCATCAAAGCGTGCATTTACACCTTGCAGAATGGATTCAGACATTTCTTTACACATCTCACGGCACATGGAAAGAGCGGCATCAGGAATTGTTTCTGCCATGTCGGATGAGCTGCTAGCTTTAGCACTAGCTCTGGAAGTCTGGTCGTCTGCGCTCTTTCCTTTGTTGAAGGCACTAGGCTTTGGCATTGTCATTAATAGATGCAGTTCGTGATGAACAAAATGTATAGACACTATTTAAACATAAAATATAAATAAAACATGGTATAAACTTAGTTCCCCTTCGGATGGGGAACTCCAATGCTATGTGGAAACTTCCACTATGGGGATTTCGTCAGAATCCAATCATCTGAAAGAGTATAAAAACGGGCCAATGAAATGCCAATGAGTTGGCAGCGTCAGCGTGCACAGCTGGCGTCAATGACAATCAGTCATGCTATAAAGACGCAGCCAGTGCCATGCTCGACATCCTTTCGCTTTCAGAGCCTTTCACGAAGCTTCTGAGAGAGTCTTTGAGGGTATCTCCAACCTGTGTCTACAGAGAGAGATCGAGAAGCAGCTTCTCCCGGTCCAGAGCGCGTATACGCAGTGGCAGATGGTCGAGCTGGGTATTTCTCCCTTGCCTGGCGTCCTTTGGATCCGGTCCTCCAAGAGCGGTTTGTATATAGGAAAAAAGCTTTCCTAAAAGAGCAACACGGTCGTGCAGCGTGTCTTTTTCAAGACGTCACTCCGACCGTGCGTTTCTGAATGCGGTGGTTTCCTATCCCCGGATGATGGGCACGAGCACAGCGTTTCATGTCTGGGGGTCCAGCATGTTAATGCGGTGCTCGCGGGCAGTGCATGCCATCACTGATGTCATGTCTGTTGCGCAGTTAAGATCGCGGCTCGCTCTTGCAAAAGAGCCACCCACCCCAGTTGTCCCCCGCACTGCGGTTGGCACTCAGGCAGATCTGAGGGTTTCAGTGAGAGTAAATCCGCCGCCCCCGGGCCGTGGACCTCTCGCTCCTCCACGCGCTCCATCCAAGCTTCAGGTGAAGAGAAGCGCTCCGTCCTTGGATGGTCGCTCTCTCACCTGATGACACCGGGGGTCAGATGTCCATCGCTGCATCGGAGGATGGGCTGTCATTGTCTGATGAGGATGCGAGCCCGCTCGCTCCCTCCCTCCGGGGTGGAGAGCGCGGCGTTAGCATCTAAAAAGCAGACATGATGGCCGTGCTTTCTCGGGCTGCTTCGGCCGTGGGTCTGGTGATGGTTTATCCCCCAGCCCCGCGGCCGGACCGACTAGATGGGTGTATGTGGAGGATATAAGGAGGCAAGACCTTCAAAGCCTCCCGTCCCCTTCTTCCCGGAAGTGCACAGTAAACTCACGCTGTCCTGAGGGCACTTTTTTCTGCCCGATCTGCGTGCGCTTCCATCCTCACCATCCTTGGAGGTTGGGCTGTCAAGGTCTGACGAGGATTCGAACCCGCTCGCTCCCTCCGGGACTTTGAGCGCGGCGTCGAATCCAGAAGCAGACTTTGCGGCTGTGCTTCCCCAGGCTGCTTCGGCCGTGGCTCTGGAGATGGTTTATCCCCCAGCTCCGCGGCCGGACCGATTAGAGGGGTGTGATGTGGAGGATGAAGGCGAGACCTTCTAAGCCTCCCCATCCCCTTCTTCCTGGTTGGGCACAGTAGGCTCACGCAGTGTGCTGCGTGCGCCTTCCCCCTCACCATGCACGCTATGGCCACCTACCAGCGCTACCAAGCGCAGGCGCTGGCCCGGCTGCGCGAGGATGGTTCTGACCCAGGACTGAGCATGCGCTCCGCACCGCAACCGACTATGCTCTTACAAAAAAAAAAAAAAAAAAAGTCGGCTGTGTGTGCCCTGGGAAGGACGATGATCACATCCGTGATCCAGGAATGCCACCTCAGGCTAAACCTGGTGATGTGCGTGACGTTGACAAAGTTCGCTTTCTTAACTCACCCATTTCCCAGGCTGGCCTGTTCGGCGACACTGGCAGTGAATTCGCCCAGGAATTCACGCCGGTGAAAGAGCAGTCGGAGGCGATGGGCGAGGTCTCTATCGGCGGGATTGTATGACCGCTCCCCCCCGCCGAGCCATCCACATCCGCTGCTTTTTCGCCGAGGACGCCCGCCCGCAGCTTTGCTTCGCCGCCCCGCCTGCGCCTCCGGCCACGCGGCTGCGCCGAGCATCGCGCAGGCAACCAGCGTCCCCCGCCCAGGGCGCCGCTAAGTTCGGTAAAACGGACCGCGAAGCGTCCCTGAGGCGGGCCATCTGGGGAGGAGGGAATTTGCTCTTTCCCCGCTGGAGGGCGGGGCACGTTATTTAAAGGCGTAAAAAAAAAAAAAAAACGCCATCAAAATCCTCAGTGAAAGAGCACTTTCCCCTCCTCCGGATGTGACAGCCCGAACACTGCCAGTCTGGGACGCTATGCCTTCCAGCTCGCAGGATCGGTGCATTTCGCCAATGGCTCATGGAGCACGAGAGAACGGTCTCCTTTCTCTCCACTCCCAGCCCCTCTCCTGGAGTTTGAGTGCGAGACGAGAACATCTCCTCTCCTGCTCTCCTGTGGGACCCCAGCGCTCCCCGGATGAGCCCACTCACTCCACGCTGCCCCGCCGCTGGCACGTCAGCGATCGTGCGGGTGGGACCATTTGCGGGGGCTCTGCCTGCCTGGTTAGCGCGGGCCAGCCCATCGCAATGGCTCATCCATACGACCAGACTCGGCTATGCGATTCAGTTCGCTAAACGGCCTCCCAGGTTCACGGGCGACCAGGGTCAGTCCTGCGTCCGCCCCTGTCTTGCGAGAGGAGATTGCTGTCCTCCTGGCGAAGGATGCAATCGAGCCGGCCCTCCAGCCGAGATGGAGCGCGGGTTTTACAGCCCGCACTTCATCGTGCCCCCCCAAAAAAAAAAAAAAAAAAAAGCGGTGGGCTATGGCCAATCCTATATCTGCACATTTTGAACCGCTGCCTTCACTGGCTGCGCTCCGAAATGCTTACGCAGATGCGCATCACGCGATGCGTTCGTCCTCAGGATTGGTTTGCAGCAATAGATCTGAAGGACGCGTATTTTCATATCTCCACACTTCCACGCCACCGGCAGTTTCTGTGGTTTGCGTTTGAAGGTCGAGCGTGGCAATACAAGGTCCTCCCCTTCGGGCTCTCTCTGTCTCCGCGAGTTTTCACCAAGCTCGCAGAGGGTGCCCTCGCGCCCCTTCGGCTCGCCAGCATCCGCACGCTCAATTATTTCGATGACTGGTTGATTTTTAGCCCACTCTCGGGAGCAATTGATTATGCACAGAGACAAGGTGCTCCGGCACCTCCGCCCGTTGGGGTTTCAGGTCAACCGAGAAAAGAGCAAGCTCGCCTCCGTGCAGAGCATCTCCTTTCTCTGGTTGGAGCTGGACTCGATCACTATGGAGGCGCGCCTCTCACGAGAGCGCGGCCGAGGTAATGCTGAACTGTCTGAGAGAGTTTGACAGGAAAAAAAAAAAAAGTGGTCCCCCTGAAATTATTTCAGAGGCTCCTGGGGCATATGGCATCCGTAGCCGCGGCCACGCCGCTCGGATTGCTCCATATGAGACCACTACAGCATTGGCTTCACGATCGGGTCCCCAGACGCGCATGGCACGCGGGCACACACCGAGTGACTGTCACTGCGCTGTGTCACCGCACCCGCACCCCCTGGAAAGGACCCCTTCTTCCTACGGGCCAGTGTGCCCCTAGGTCAGGCGTCCAGGCAGGCTGTCGTTTCGGCAGATGCCTCCAGTATGGGGTGGGGGGCCGTGTGTAGCGGGCATGCTGCTGCGGACCTGTGGAGGGGAACCCAGCTGCATTGGCATATCAACTGCCTAGAGCTGTTGGCAGTGTTTCTCGCTCTGCGCCGCTTTTTACCGGTGCTGAGGGAGCAACACGTGCTGGTCAGGATGGACAGCACGGCCGCGGTAGCGTGTTCCATCTGGATGGGGGTATACGCTCCCGCTGCATGTCTCAGCTCGCTCGCCGTCTGCTCCTCTGGAGTCATACGCGGCTGAAGTCGCTGCTTGCTATTCACACCCCGGATGGGCTCAACCGTGCGGCCAACAGGCTCTCACGGCAGCTCCTTCCCCGGGAGAATGGCGACTCCACCCCGAGTCATGCGTAAGTATGCACTCCCCCCAGTGAGCCTACTCGCGCAGTTTCTGTGCAAGGTCAGGGAGGACGAGGGGCAGGTCTTGCTAGTTGCGCCCCTGGCCCAACTGGACCTGGATATCAGAACTCTCCCTCCTCGCGACGCCCCCCCTGGCGAGTCCCTTTGAGAGAGGACCTACTCTCTCAGGGACAGGGCACCATCTGGCACCCTCGCTTAGTTCTGTGGAACCTCCACGTGGGGTCCATAAGACGCAACGAGGAAGACTTAGGTAACCTACCGGTGGCGGTGGTTAATACCATCACTCAGGCTAGTGCACCCTCTACGAGGCATGCCTACGCCCTGGAGTGGAGTCTATTCACTGAGTGGTGCGCTTCTCGCCGAGAAGACCCCCGATCTTGCCAGATCAGTGTTGTGCTTTCTTTCCTTCAGGACAGGTGGAGCGAAGGCTGTCGCGCTCCACACTGAGGGTTTACGTGGCCGCCATCTCCGCTCATCATGATGCGTGGATGGCGGCACCGTGGGGAGGCATAACCTCATCATCCAGTTCCTCAGAGGTGCTAGGCGGATGTTTCCACCCCGCCCCCCTCTCATACCCTCTTGAGATCTCGCGGTAGTGCTACGAGCCTACGTGGGGATCCCTTCGAACCACTCGACTCAGTATCCTTGAGATTTCTGTCCTTGAAGACAGCTCTGCTGGTCGTGTTGGCATCGGTTAAGAGGGTTAGGTACCTGGAGGCATTTTCGGTCAGTGACTCGTGCCTAGAATTCGGGCCGGCCTACTCTCACGTTGTCCTGAGACCCCGGCCCGGCTATGTGCCCAAGGTTCCTACCACGCCGTTTAACAATCAGGTAGTGAGCCTGCAAGCGCTGCACGCGGAGGAGGCAGACCCAGCCCTTTCATTGTTGTGTCCTGATTCGCGCTTGCGAATATATGGGGACCACACTCAGAGCCTTAGATCCTCTGACCAGCTCTTTGTCCATTACAGTGGTCGGCAGATGGGAAGTGCCGTATCTAAACAGAGGTTGGCCCACTGGATAGTGGATGCCATCTCCCTCGCCTTTGGGCCAGGGTGAGCCGTGTCCCCCGGGGGTGAGAGCGCACTCCACTACGGAGCATCGCATCCTCCTGTGCGTTAGCACGCGGCAGACGTCTCTGACAGACATTTGTAGAGCTACGGGTTGGGTGACACCCAATACATTTGCAATTTTACAATCTGCGAGTGGAGCCGGTTTCCTCAAGGGTATTAGGCAACCCTTGGTGATTGAGGAAACGATTCGGTTGAGGTGTCGAAACACGCTTGCTGCGCCACTCTCCCTAACCCGGAGATACGTGCGCTTTTTCAGCTTTGTCAGTTTAGTTCCCCATTTCTTTGGCGAACCCTGCAGAGTTCCTCCGAGGCCCCCAGCACCTGACTCAGCGGAGGAGTCAGGTGTTGGCCCGTTACGTTGTCGGCATGCCCGCTGGTCAGCCCGCGTTCTGGGTATAGGTGCCTGCTATGTGTGATCCCCGCTGGCGATCCCATACGTTCACTCAGCCACGGTATAGTCCCCCCTTCTAGGGCAGGCTCGTGTCTTCCCTCCCCGCTAACCATACTTATGCAAGGACTCCCCATCTCTGGGCTAGTCCATAGGTTGTCACCAGGTCTCCCCTCTGGGTAACAGGTGAGCTCCGCAGCGTCCTCCCTATCGGGACTGAACGCTTTCCCAACGTACTGTCGTATCAAAACTTATTTTACTGGTTATTGCGACTCCCCGAAAAACATAACTGTTCTGAACAGGTAAGTGAGGGCCAGGGGACACGTTGGAAGAACTGTGTCTCGGGGCGTTGTAGGTGCGCTCGCTCTACTGCGTGGCACA
The DNA here is from genome assembly GCF_903798145.1 of Danio aesculapii. NCBI lineage: Eukaryota > Metazoa > Chordata > Actinopteri > Cypriniformes > Danionidae > Danio > Danio aesculapii. The sequence goes on along the minus strand of NW_026613711.1, from coordinate 669 downwards.
CCCTTCGCCAGGGACGCAGTAAGGTTCTTTCGTTGTGGCGTTTTCCATAGATTTCCCCATAGTGGAAGTTTCCACATAGCATTGGAGTTCCCCATCCGAAGGGGAACGCTACGGTTACTAAAGTAACCCTTCGTTCCCCGAGGGGGGGAACGGAAATGCTATGTTCCTTTGCACAACGATTGTCCCTAGCTGTTGAGCGTGAAAGTCTCTTCAGCTAGAAAAGGATGTCGAGCATGGCACTGGCTGCGTCTTTATAGTATGACTGATTGTCATTGACGCCAGCTGTGCACGCTGACGCTGCCAACTCATTGGCATTTCATTGGCCCGTTTTTTAAACTCTTTCAGATGATTAGATTCTGACGAAATCCCCATAGTGGAAGTTTCCACATAGCATTTTCCGTTCCCCCCCTCGGGGAACGAAGGGTTACTTTAGTAACCGTTTAGCGTTTTTAGAACCTTGAAGAGGAGCCCTAATCAAACACGTCTATTCCTTACACATGCGCACTAGCGCCCTTCCTCCAATGTTACATTAAGTTTGACGTGTTTCCTCCTTAAACTGAACTTTTGTAAAGCGTATGCTTCGCGTTGTTGTGTCATAATCCTTGTGAAATATAGATAGTGTGTGTTTGTGGGTGTGCGTGTGTGCGCACGCGCGTTTCTTAGCAACAA